>NC_045733.1:3775000-4075000 GCF_008692095.1 Etheostoma spectabile | reverse complement strand
AATATCACATTCCCATTTTTTGTAATACTACTTACTTTGATAAGAGGCTTTTTTTAACTTTCAAAAAGTGGCCCCAGTACTGAACAAAAACACAGTACTGCACAGTACTTACTAATAAACTACTAAAAACTAACATTTGATGACATCAATTATACTTTAGTATGCTTAGATTTCATTTTTGTTGAATTTGGAAAGCAGCAAACAAAACGTGTTGACTGGTGTCCCAGTGATTTGTTTTTACCTTGTGAAATTCAACTCCCACACCACAAATACAGGTACTACATTCATTACTCATCAATTGCTGTATTGAAGGACATGATTAAACTCACCATCATACCTGCTAAGCAGTGCCAAAGAAAAATGAAAGCGGTCTCTGTCCTTCCATACTGTCTCTGATTTTAAAGCTTTTAAGACATCTATACTTCTGCTCACAATGAGGGCAGATGGTAAAGGTTGCCAGTTCTGTTTTTATTTTAATCTAATATGGCTCTTTTATCAGTGTAGCATATCATCTAGAGTGTTAAGAGTGAGCTAAGAATACACTGCGTGTGAAGATGAGATGCAGAGCTGAGCTGGAAGTACTGGTGGCTCACTTCACAATACAGAAATAAAGCAAGGCTATCAGTGACTATGGAGAGAAAAAAACTTGCAGAGAAGCAATCAAAAGAGACCAACCGAAAACCTGTTCCTTTTTCTTCTTCTTTTTTACTTGCTGTTAGACGAAAGGGTAATGACTGTATCACCTTACTAAACACTGCAGTAATATGTATAGCACAATTCAAGTCTTGTTAGTAAATCATTATTTATCAATCACAAATATTGAATGACTTACCTTCATCTGTTAACATACGCTGCCATGATGCAATTACTTGCAATATGACAATTATCCTACAAGAGCAACAAAGTAACTGTCTTTGCTGACTGGTATGAAAACAGACAGACCTTTCTGGCGATGCGTTCCACAATGACCCTAGCCACTGGAGTGATGGCGCCCCCTTCAGGGTCATAGAAAGGGCTCTGTGGATGATCCAGACTGGTCAGGGGACGGATCTTGTCCTGGGTCACAATGGGCTTGTTGGGAGACTAAAAAAAGCACACAGAAAGAAAGGATAAGAAAGAAGAGGAAAAACAGAACGCTGTAGATCTGTGGGATTTAAAAAAAATTGCACATTGTCAGGATTTGTTTGAAAGATACATTACAATGAGCACAAAGTCACTCAAAGTTATACAAGTCAAACAAAGGACAAGTCCTAAAGTGTAAGAGCAGCTGTGAAGGAGCATTGTAGTTTATATGGGAGATGCTTTTATTAGTCAGCAGTAAAGGTCTGCCAGCATGGGGTTGAGAGAAGCACCACCGCCAGAGGCTGTCTGGAGACAGAAGACCAGCTTATCCTTCATCCCCCCCCACAGAGACAACAGAAAAAAGGCAAAGAGCTGTTCTGAAGCAGGGTAATGGCTGGCCACTAAAGTAATAGCACCGAGAATGGATGTCATTACTCGGTTACAGGCTTGTGCCTTCACAATTTTTTTTTTTTTTGGGGGGGGGGGGGGGGGGGCCTCCCTGTACCTGCAGAGACGTTTTTGCTCTTTAGCTACGTATTCGTTGGGTCTCAGGACACCAGCCTGAGCCTCCATTTCAACAATTAATGAATGAAAAATAGCAATGCCTGTTATCAAAATTTTGCGCCTTTCCACCTACGCACTGTTGCAGCCAATGAGCAGCCAACGGGAGTTGGCCGCAGGACAACTCAATCACCATGAAGGATTTGGGATTTGGGACAACTGACAAATTGTTTTATTTTATTTTTTTGGGATCAAAAAATCAATTCAATACCTTCATCCTGAAGAAAACGTAACAACGTCTTGATGCTCAGGCAGGTTCTGGAGTTCTAAGTTTGTTTTATAAGTAACTGCTGCAACGTATATATGTTCTGAATATGGCTGAATAGCCTCTACAGTTCCATTCAGTCAGTGTGAGGCCCCAAGTCTATGTAAGAAAGGACAGGCGTGGTGTACAAGGGAGTGAGTGTGTGTGTGTAAGTGTGTGTGTGTGTGTGTGTGTGTGTGTGTGTGTGCGTGCGCTCATGCGTGTGTGCGTGCGTCTGTGAGAGAGAGAGCAAAGGGAGAAAGGAAGACGAAGAGAAAAATAAATACTTCCTGAGACTGGCCAAAACAAGCAAGAGAGCACAGTTCAGTGGGTTCATCTGTGAGCTCCAGGAATCAGCCAAAGGTGTCACACATGTCATCATAGAGTTTGGTCAAACATGTACAGTACATGCACAGCCTAATCTGTTAGTGCTGACTGGAGACACTAAGTACGCAGCAGGCAGAACTTCAGGGTGAGGGCTGGTGTGGAAGACTTTCAAGGCTGTTAAAGGAGAATTGAATGGGGGATGAATTGTTAGGAGGTGAGAGAGGGAGTGCCTGTGAGTGTGAGCAGACAGGCAGATAAAGAGGTTGGCGTAATGACAAGGTCAAAACCTGGCTGTGAAGGGAAGACTCAGCTGGTGATGAGAGTGAGGAGGAAAGTTATTCACAGGGTAAAAGGTGGAGAGAATAGCAGTTTGCAGAAGGCTGTGATTGCTGTGGAATTGTGGGGTTGTAACCTGAGTTGAGTCAAACTTTGTTTTTGTTGCATGATGATGATGATGATGATGATGATGATGATAGAGAGTTTCTTTTCCCCCTAGTTTTTTTAATCATAATAATAATTACTGGTACATTTTAAAACTGAATAAATGTGAAATGGCTGTTTCACAGAATAATTCAGTGACAACTGACATGTTTGACAGTAATTTGTCAAATTACTGTCAAATTCAATAAATGTAATTCAAGTTTGTACTAACTTTTAAGGTCTCTAGGCCCTTCCAATTAATCAAATGCTACAGTGTTAATTTTAAAACTTGATAAAAGGATATTTCAGTGTTTGCTTTCTTCACCTAAAATACATTATACTATATTATAAAATTCAACAGTTAACTAATGTACCACCCTACGATTCACATAACATCACAAGTACTTAAAATATAGATCAGTCATTGTATATAACACAAGCAGACATAACAGAATGAGGAAAAATTCTTAATTCTGTATGCATGTTGGGCAAATGACTGAGATGACATAATGTTTTAATAAACTACATTTTTTAAATGCTCAAATGTTCTCACTGACCTCATATGTCACCCCGCTGTCAGTTCCTGCATCCCAGGGGATCAGGTCCTGGACCACCTTCTGGACCCAACCACACTCCTTGGTACACAAGTCCTCAGCAGACAAACCCACATTCCAGTCTGGACTGGGCCCCAGCATGGTCAGGAAGGACATAAGGTGACGGCTCTGGTCCACTGAGAATTCGGCTGAGGGGGGGGCCCGTCTGAAAGAGAGAGTGAGAATTAAGTCTGTCTGATTCAAAGCAGTTTGTAATTGTGAGTAAGGGAGAGAAAGAGATGTTAGCTGCATCACAACTGGCCTGTGTCCCTCAGAAGACCTGAGTCTCGGCTGCAACTGCTCGCCCCTAAATGAGATGTCCAGCCTGAACAAAAGCAAGCCTAGGGACTGTGGCTGGTTCTCGTAAACTTATAGTCATACATTTTCAATTCAGTCACCAGAGAGTTGCCCTAAAATGGCCAACCAAGTGTAAATACAAAAGGAAACGTTTTCTGATACCCAAAATAACAAGTAAAGACATTTTACTGACAGTAATCTAGGTTAACGCGCGCACACACACACACACACCCCCCCCCCCCGGCCATCTGTCTAAACTAATTAAGAACTTTCCCAGCCAATACAAGATTAATTAAAAGTGGGAAGATTCTTGTTTAAACATAGACAATTAACCAGTAATTCCTTTTCAAGCTGTCATCGTGCCCATATATATCCAAATCCTTCAGCCAACTCAATACTGCCCCTGCACACTGTGACCTCTCACTGAACTTGAAGACTCTTCCACATCTCGCCTGTGTTCTGGGACAGGTTTCCTGAAAGGATGCATTTCTAAGGACTGTCTTTGTCTGATGGCTTGTAAGGAGAGGGGGAAAAAAAGTAATACATTTTTTTCCGGACAACAATTTTGAAATGTCTGTTATAATAATTATCTGTTTTTCACTCTGCTAATGATGGCATCTGAGGATTTGAAATAACAATTATCCCCTGGGAACACACAACTTGACTCGACTCTCCCAGCCCTCTGCTCAGTGAGTACTGTATGTCTAAGATTTATCTCAAACATATATTTGGGATCGACAAAAAGGTAAAGTGTGATTGACAGACAAGAAGAGAAAGAGCAAGTCTGGTAGCAAATGAGGAAGGGATACATCACCATACAGCAGACAACCCAAGTAAAATGCTTTAATTAATTAAAAATCTTTCTGTTTATAAATATGTGCATATTTTTGTGGTTGAAATGAATGGTAATAGTTGTCATGGTGTAGAAGGACATAATTTATGTATTTGACTAATTTTTTAAATTGTTGACCAAGCATTCAACTATTTTGCTGAAAGCTGGGGAATTTAGACAACCTCAATATTATTTTATATGTTAAATTTGGTATTTTCTTTCATGCTAACAAGTGTGTGAATTCTGGATTTGTACTGTTCTAGAATGAGCCACATAGACTGTCCTGAGGTAGTCTATTTGTCTTTTTTTAACAGTAGACTTTAAATGCCAGGTTTCATACTTGACAATGTTGAAAACAGTGTTTTGGTAAACTCACATCTGTGGCTTAGTTAATCGTTGCTTTAAAAGATATCAGTGCCTGTCTACTTACATATTCTAAGTCTTTGTATAGGTAGTCAGTGACATAACTAACATTTAAATGTCAAGTTCCGAAAATTTCCATCCCTACTTTCAGCATAATGCAACTCCATGCTATAACTTAAACATATAATTGAGCCAAATTCCATTTTGCTCTTTGTAGCCAATAGCCTATTCTTCACAAAAAAAAATTATATAATCAAGTCCTTATTCTGTAAGGATGCTGTTTTCCTTTCTCTCTATTTCATTCTCTTTGGCCCAGGTCCATGGTGAGCACACTTCCACATAGTTATCAATACAAAACGTCTTTCCGTTTTTGCTCCAAACTAACGTAATTGATCCAGGGGCGGATTTAGTCATTTTGAGGCCTAAGGCAAACACAGGCATGGGGCCCTCCACAACCCTTGTTCTCACCCTTTTCAATCCTTTTTTTTTTCATTGTATAGGAGCCAAAACCTGCTTATCTTTTCTCCATTTTTCATTTGCATGTAATAGTTACTGCTTGTAAACTTGCGCCCCTCTTGATTTCTTGGAAAAAAAACTCTGTCCCTGACTTGTTGTGGTCCCCTCTGCACTATTGAGCAGCGCTCTCTGTCTGACAGCTGTTTTTGCCAGAGTGCTGGATCATCTTCAATCACAACACATTGATTAGGGTGACTGCTACTCACGGGGTCTAGTTGCTGTGGTGGTTAGCTCCTCTTCATCAGTGTTAGCATTGCTAGCGCAAGCACCGCGGCTTCTTGCTGCTCTTTAGTAACGTAATGTTAGTGTTGTCAGTGGCCGTCGTGAAAAAGGTTGTTACCTTTGGAAGTTTTGCTAAAGACTTTCTGCTTTCTTCCTGCTTCTTCCTTTTTCAGAACTACTTTGGTAGCTTCGCTTCATTTTTCAACCGTCTGTAGCCTCGCTTACAGCACGTGCTGAGCTGTTTGTTTACAAACACACGCAGATGCGCAGTAGGATAATGGAATAGTCCAATATATAGTGGGGACTGGGGGGAGTTTCTCATCATGAATTAAACAATCGGAAAGCACTTTAGCGTATCAATGTTTAGAGATATAATTAACTGGTGAAAAGTAAGACAACAAATCGTAACCATAAGTTTATGAGGCGTTTTACGGGGCCCTTGGTAGCTTGGGGCCTAAGGCAAAATTGCCTACCTTTGCCTAATGGTAAGTCCGCCTCTGAATTGATCAGATGCACTGTACAACAATTAATTGGTTGCCTGTGCATTACAGCGTAAGCTAATTAGTGCATATCATTGCTTCTATTCCTGTGTTCTTCCCTTTGGAGACTAAAGTCATGAGGCCCCCGGTTGAGGAAAAAACACTGCACATGGCTTTACCACTACGTTCATCTGAACCAGCCGAGCCAACAAGCTACTTGTTTTTCTCATGAATAAGAGATTAAATGGCTCTTTTGAATTTAGGAGTAAATGAGCATGGTATGGCTGGCAGTTTCAGGGCACCTTTTAGCTAGGTTTTCACTGATCGGCAGGCTCTGGGTCCAACTTTGGATAGTGACTTCTTACTGTATGTTCTGATACCTTAAGCCTTAGGACCAATGGTATCACATATGTGAATTAATAAATTAATTTCTGTTGTGATTTACCAGGGACTGAGAATGTTGTGGCCCGTTAATGACAAAGTCACTTTGTAGCTAATGGGCCAACATTTATATACGTGTGGATGCGTTACATACATTTTGATTATTTTCGAAAGAATTTCATTAAGTTTTAAGATTGATTTCTTACTTCGCAGTCCTTTTAATGTGGTATGACTTAAAAATTGCTTAAGATAATCCATCACAGAGGACATATCTACTGAAGAGCATGCTGATGCTATGTCCCCCACATTTTAATGAGTGCATCTGGCTCCAGATAAGTAACTGATTTACTCCAACTGAAATTCAAAACACATCAAACCCTATTTTCAATTGAAAGTAGCAGAGCCACGTATATACCACGGACCCGTTACAGACACTATGGAGCATATTACAAATTCACAGCAGGGGTAAGAAGTAGAAGAACTTCAAAATTTGTCGGAAAGCTGGCTGTTAAAGGTCTGCTGGTAATCAACAATTCCTTTTACTTCAAACTAGTGAAAGATAATCCTGTTTCGACATATGCATTATGTCAGAAATGTATGTATTGTAAGAAATATATAACACTTTGGACTTAAAAGACAGAACTACATAAACAGAGCATGACTTTTTGACTTTTCATGACTTGACTTTAAAGTTCCATCCCCGTTTAGTCCTGATGTAAATGCCCACCTGTCCAATTTAATTTTTTCCATTTAGCCCTCTTATCTCCAAGGTACTAAAGCATAGAGATAGGAGTTAGGTATCCCATATGTATGTAGTACTTTCTAATCTATGTTGATTTCAGATAGTGTGTTTACGTTTTTAGTTTTGTCTCACAAGCCCGAAAAAGGAGGCAAGATGGAATATTTAATTTGTATTTATTCAGATTTTTTAAGTACTACATAGTGAATGTTTTGCCAGTGATGTATAGATTTTTTTCTAGTGGATGAAGGTCTGAAGATGTGATCGAGAGAGATGTTTGAGTAGGTTTTCCATATATTTACTTGTTTGATAAATGTATATGGAGCAATCTGATCTGGCTCATATGCATACATGGTGTCTTGCACTGTAAGTTCAAAAAAAGAAAATGTTGTGGCTATCCATATAGTTGCTGGTGCAGGAAGAGTAAATGCCTCATACTGCAAGCCCATGTAGGTAGGGAATAGTTGTATGCATAACACAATAATTAAGAGGAATTCATGCATTAATTTATGATAAAATATATACTATATCAGCAGTGGGAACTTACTGTCTGTGAAGGAAACACCAGTGTGATTAGCTCTCTGGTTTTTATGGTCTTCAATATCATGGACAGCATATTGATAGACAGAAGACCCATATGACAGCTTTAATAAGATCAAGGAGAAAAGAGGAAGACCTTGGAATCTGTGATAGATTCCTGTGATGGATCATTAGCCAGTTTTAAGTCTCTACAAGTCAACTTTATAGTGTATTATAGTGTAATTTAAATTCAAATGATTGAAAACCACTGGGTGCATGGAAACGTATGATAGTGGAAAGTAATGTAGATGATTTGCAATTTGTATTCAATTTCTGATTTAACTATAAATCCAGCAGCACAGTCAGAGATGTGTGGTGAGCATTATGATAGTCAGGACGTATTACTTACACATTAAGTGGTTGCCAAGCTGGCCACTGTGCTTTCATTTTGATGACTGTCAGGACATCATCACCCTACAGAAGAGAGACAAACAAAAAGACACAAAAACTGAACCTCAGTCTCCTAAAATGATCCAGGCTCTCTTGAACCATCAAGCTTTACATGTGAATGACTAAAATCCATCAATAGAAGACTTTTCCATTTCTACACTTTAATCTATAACGTAATTATGTCAGTGAATAAAGTTGGTCTGTGTGGTTAGAATGGGCTGTGCTTATAGTTTATCAGCATCACCATGCATTTTCACAGTGAGGGTGGTTTTAACACCCTTAATACAAAATATGGGCATACAAGGATCACCCCTTGTTCTTAAATGATTTGGTGGATTTAACTCTACTGATGGATGCATTTTGGTTTTGTGTCCTTTAATTGGTTCAATAGAACATGTAACAAAGGATTTCAAACATGTTACATTTCTGATTGATGTTCCTTTTCATATTGTGCTTCTTTAAACACCACAACAACACAAAATAAACATGAACATCATAAGATTCACAAATACAGTATATACTCCAGAGCTACTGTGTAGGCTAATAGTGTATTGTTTGTGTTATTACGTCCAAACCCAGTTGGATGCATTTTATGTTTTGTCATTGCGGAAAACATAAACATACTCTTTTTTTTAGCAAGATTTGTGGTAAGAATGGAACATTAGACGGTAGTTATACTCAGGTACAGAGATAGTATGCATATGAAATACACATGAGAGGATGAGAATCTATCATGGTGAAAAAAAATCCTGCCAGTGTGAGGATCGATCAAACTTGCAACATTCCAGTCAAAAACCCACGGAGGGGCAGAAGACACTGTCACAAATGTTTTCTTCAGACAATGCCAAACAGAGGAAAAGTGTTTACTTAGTATGCAAAGTGCTATTCCTCATTAAAAACAAGCTGTGTAAGTAGTATATTCACAATGTGCTAAGCAACGATGATGTCAGTAACCCTACTTCCTGTGGTCAGAAAATAATGTTTGTTCCAGTAACCAAAATTACAGCACCCCCATCTCTTGCTCTGTGTTATTGAATTTTATTGCAGCAAATCTGACAGGCTGATAATAAGCCTGCAGCAGACTAATCCCATTTTAGATTCAAGGATGGTACTGATGGGCTGTGCCTGTGCTAAGAATTCAAATATTATCTACTTGTGCTTTTTGCATGTTTCCACAACAAGAAATAGTATTGCATTCTAAATGAAGCTTTACACTTTTGGGTAAACATTTCTGTCACTATTACATTATATTCAGCGAGGCACTTGCAAATTTAAAAATGAATAGAAGTGCGAAAATGAAAGTCAACGTGCTACTTTTGGTTCAGGTTGTAAGTGAAAATGTTTTGGTTTGTTCTACATAAGGAAACATTTTTATTTCTTTTTGGAAAATACTCTAGAGCTTCTTTGTGAACTTGGTTTTTATTACACCATCTCTGTCCTAAATGTGATAGAGGTTCTCACCATGCAAATTGCCTGGCTGAAGGTGAAAAGAAAGGAGCTTGGAAATACAGGTCTGATGAGAAATAGAACTAGCAAATATTGCTGTGAGACCTTTAAAGAACAGATACGTCACAAACAGCAGCGTCCAAGCCGGTGACAAAGATCACTATAATGAGCGAGCCAAAAAAAGACCTGCTCCCACAAATTAGTCTCTTGGCAGCCATTTGCAGAACAAGTCAAACGGTTATCCGTCTCATAACTGCTGAAAAGAACACATTTCATGTTCTTCACCTACAAGCCCAGAAACAACATCAGTTATCTAAATCTCTCTCCCTTCTCTGTCTACTTCACTCTTGAATATCCATAAAAATCTATGCCTGAATGGCATATTTACAATTGGATTTTTTAATCAGTCTAGGCTCCTAAAATAATAAAAATTAGCATGACTCTGCCATGCAGAGGTTCTCCACTATGAAGTAATTATATAACATTTTAAAGAGGTGGCCGGTGTGTGTTTTTTTATGTGGTGCAACTCTGTTCCATACTGAAAAGAATATGTGTTTCTTCTTAGGAAGGACAGTCTGGACTTTACTCCTCCCCCAAGTGTCAATAAGTCATGCTGGTGAGGGCCCAACTTTTAGCGGGATCCCAGGAGATGATATGATTGGATCAGTAGCCACACTGTGTGCCTCTGGTCATGAAAATACAGTTAGAACACTGCAAAGTATAGCAGAAAAACACACAAAACACACACAAAATGTTGTATAATCACTTTGAAATGTTGATGTAGATTCTATCTACATTGAAGATGTGTTTCTTCAAATAACACCAACTTTTCTATATACTGTAGTAGAATGTCATTTTTCTGGCTATCATGCTCTTTGGCTACGTAATTCACATTTTAATATTTATATTACATGTAATATGTATGTAAATCAATGTAATAACAATACTATAAACGGCATGTAGAAGCAAACTTTAGAATAAAGAGGAACAGCATTATTATAAACTCCAGCGTCAACCAAAATCAAAAAACAAAAAAACACACATTTTCCCTCGACCTCTAACACCAGGCAGCAGACAATAAAACCTCTCCCTTACAAGAAAACTACCACTCTGGAGTCCCAATCACCTTTTTCCAGCACCAGGGCTCTGTTTACCAGGACTGGAGGTTCAGTTCAGAGTTTTAGCCCAAGAGTCTCCAATGGTGGACTGATTTCATGAAATGGCGTATTTATGACACACCAATTTGTATGCCATTATTGGCATTTAAAGACACATACTGTTTTTTTCTTTCACCCAGGAGATCGGGGATCGCGTGTGATGTTTCCTTGTCCTAATTGTGACATGCATGTGACTTTTCCTCAACTGTCATGTTCTTCTTTTCCTAAACCCGACCAGTTCTTCTTTTCCTAAACTCAACCATAGCTTTCTTCTTGCGATAACACTTCTTATAGGGATAACATGTATATGTCCAGTCTATACAGCATTTCACGCGGATAGCTCAAAAATGGTACAGATAACACGCCACTTGGCTTATGAAAGAAAGTTCTACATTTACGCGTTCATGATGCCATGTTGCCACTGGTGACACAGTAACAACGTTTATGGCTAAAGACGCTTACCATGGACGGGGAAACCAGCTACTTACACCAATAAATTGCAAGCAAGCAAACTGATCATCCTGTGACCCCAGATCACTGGACACTCAAATTAGGCTGAACCTTTTCATTGATTTTAGAAAAAAAGTTGTCAGTTTCCTAAATGTGTATTCACAAACACAGAGACCACTGCCAGGACCTCCCCACATGTCCACCAGATACACAGTAATTCCTGTGACAGAAACAGAACCCTAAATTTCAAACATTCTTTTATAGTTTTCCATTTAAAGTAATTGTAAGATGTGTTTAGAACGTGACCTTTATTACTTACTAGATTTCATCAGAACAATTATACCATAATCTTATGTAAAATTGTCTAACAATATTCATATTCCCCAACACATCATACTATTGAGCTAAATCTTTCCCCTACATATGTTTGAACAGGGAACAGAGTAGAATCTCACCATTGGCTCTCATTCCCTTCAGCCATAATTCAGTCTTCAGTCAAATATAGAAAGTCTCTGTAGCATCACTAAGGGGGATGTAATGTCATGTTGATTCCAATCAACACTTAATAATTACCAGAAACCCATCACTTAGTAACTCCCTAGACATGTTGAGGGAATGGATACGTTTTATAAATAAATAAGGACTTGTCAGTACAGTGTCCGCAAGCTATGCTGTAGCCAAAAGCTCATCTGCCCCTTGGGATGGAACTATTCATTTTTTATTTCCTTATATTGACGTCATCAGTGACAATTTATTTCGGTAAATATGTATTTGCATATTTATATTAATATGCAAATATATTTATTATTGTTCAACACTAAAATGTACTAGCTTGCTTACTTGACTTCCATTACATATTACAGTTATAAACACGCAAATGGAAGATACCTTCTGATGCATTGAGTTCAAATTCAATGAATTAGTGTGGCAAGGGCAATGTGCATTTGGAATTTACTTCATTTTTTTGTGCACTGATGTTGCTGGAGCTGAGTGCTCTAATTTGTCATCTTAGTCACTAAAAGATTCATGCAAATCAAGAACATTACACAAGCAACAAGCGCGCTTCATCACAAAAAGCACAACTTCAGCTAGAATATTAATCTACCAAGTCTAATACACCCTAATGGACCGATTTTGACATTGATATGAATTGCTCTCTATGCAATACAAATCCTCCTTTATCTTTCTTGGCATTGTTCTAGTAGAAAACATCTATAATGTTATGTTATTTCTTTCATTTCAAAATAGTTACACTTTGCACATTGACAAAGAAAATAAAATGGAGGCAATTGATGCAGATGAGTTTTGCATTTCTGTTTTACATATATAATAATTTACATTTATTCCCACAAATTTTAGTAATTGTGTTTACATAATTCAAGGAAAGCTGCGGGCACGTTGCGTCTGCACAAAGAAAAGTATGTTGACAACTCACCAGATTGCCATGAAGTTGGTAAGGAAACTTGTCCTCAGAGGATGATTCCTAATGGCTCCGGTGACCTCTGACCTTTTTTTCTAACATCTGTGCGTCAGAGCTCCCCCTTGATCATTGATATGGTGACAGCGGTCCTATGAGTAGCTCTACATTTAAATAGCTTCTAAAAAATGTCAGAAAATGTCTTGTTTTTGGCTTGCCAACTATGCGTTTGTTTACATTGTACTGACTTCATACACTCTAGTCTCTAAATGGCCATTTAATTCTTCAAATAAATTTAAAAACATTGAAACTCATCTTAGTTGAAAATATTAGGTTTTCACATTACCAGTGACAATATTATATGGACAAAAGTAACAAAAAGACTTTAATTGCATTCCATTACTTGCCTATATGTTGCAGTTTGAGCAACGGAGGCATAAAGGTTTACATTTTATAAGTACACTAATATTTAGCTGTGCCGTTTATCTTTCATTATGCAATTGTACAGATACATTTCAAAGTATGCTGCCATAAATAACATCACTTTTACTGCTTCACATCACTTTGTTGTTGGGTTTAATGACTGGTAGCACAGAGATTTATTGGCTTAATGACAAAATTTGCAACAGATCATTACCTCAGCATAGAATCCCAAGACTGGATGCATTTCTCAATTAACAAGTATGACTGTGCTTTTATCCATTAAAACATGTATATGCCAAAGATAAAGATAGAAGAAATTTGCCTGCTTTTTATAGAGTTACAAAGACAACCAAAGAATGTCAGAGATATTGGAAAAATGTAGGAGAAGGTTTCTGAGTGAGAGCAGTAAGATCACACACTTTTTGATTGACAATTTGACAAGCTGTCAATTTCTTACATATACATGCACACTTCTAACTAAACTTAGTAAAGTCAGTTTCCATATTGTTTATAAAACCATTTGCTCCCACAAACAATAGATAGGCTTTTACAGTTGAACATTATGTAACTGCCACTATAGCCTAACTACAGCCATTGTAGTCTTCTTGATAAATAAATTATTGTGTCTTTAAACACAAACTATGAAGGTTTGTAAAATCTAATATCTGCTTTAAAGAACAGAAATTCCAGGCTGCAAAAGTTACATTTTTGTTCTCTTATAGTAAAAGAAACCTTGTTTTCCTGTCCAGTGCACCTGTTTGTTTCTCATGCTGCTACAAGATCAGCACTTGCAAACAACTACATGTCTCATCTTTTTAATCATTTCAAAACCATAAACAAAGGTGAGGTACATTACCTTCCTTTGTGGTTTTGAAATAATAATAAAAAATAACCATGCTAATCCCCTCAAATTTAACAGGACTCCCTAAACAATGGAATTTGAGAAATGTGTTAAGTTGTTTTTGAAGTGTTTTCCTTTAGCTGTTTTCTTAAATACTGTATTTTTGCTTAATTAATTTGTTTTCTTAAATGCTTTTTTGCACAATAGGGTCACCACACTTTGATGTTTTCAGAGCAGTAACTGAAGGATATTTTGATTAGCTGTTAATTGGACATCTTACACCACTAATTAAAGTCTTCCCACTGGCAGAATTTTGAATCCACTCCCTGCTTTATGTCAAAGGCAGGGAGAGAAGGAAAGAATTTCAAAGATTATGTTTAAGTAGACCTATTGCTGCTGAAATGCAGTGTATTTCCACTAATGACAGGGTGTCTAAAACTAAACCCTATTAGCAATGTAACTTGTCCCTTGCTTCTCCTGCCCAACACACACAGTAATTAGTTTTTCAGAGAGCCTTGCCTTCTACTAATTTAATATTGAGCCAAAGCAAATCTATAATTCTGTTGCTTCCTGCAGGGTGGCAGCTAAGGGACAACCTTTCAGGAACCCATTAGAGTGGGCTCAAGAAGTGTATTTTCAATGTATATGCTTTAGTACTGCAAGGAATTTATTAGTAATAAACTCACATACTGCTTCTCACTACTTTTGCCTTTCAAAGCTCCGATTTTATGGTTTGCTCATTTTACCAATTACATTTTTTGGATAGTTCCATCAAGCTCCTTCAAAACCTGTGCCACTTAAATATTTTAGTCAGTGAAAAACTACTGCTGAATTATTGCCGTCTTGAATAGATGCATTTAGAAAATACGATGCTTTCATTACTTCTGCAGCACCACAAAGTTAACTGAATAAATTAAAGGGGAGGTAACCTTTCTCCTTATGACCTCATAAGGGGCAAGATTCCAGCTCGGCCCATCTGAGCTCTCATTTTCTCAAAGGCAGAACAGGATACCCAGGGCTCGGTTTACACCTATCACCATTTCTAGCCACGGGGGGACCATAGGCAGGCAGGGGGAACACATTTTATTGTTTATTATTGATGCATTAGAGTTGATCTTACTCTCTTCTGTTGTTTTGTTTAGTTTACCTCTGAGCACTCCTGATGTTACCTTTGACATTATTTGTTTGCCATCCCAGTGAGAATCAGCATCACACTGACAATTCTCAATTACTTCCCAAAAGGAATGCAAATCTGTTTTTGCAATCAATCATCTTGTATTGATACATCATGTTGTGCATAACAATCCCTGAGTCATTAATCACTGTCAGACCACAGCAGAAGGGCACATCTGCCCAACTGGACAAACACACTGGCTCAAATCGCGTACAAAGTGTGACTTATTAAGAATATTCTATACAATAACAATCTGATGCTCCAAGTCAATTATCTTACTATAGTCCAGCCAAGCTATGGCCCATTTTTCAACAGAGTAATTCACTCCTTAAACACTTTTATTTTTAAATCCAAAGTAAGCACTCTCATTAAGTAGGCATTGTATGGCAGGAACACATTATTATTACAAGTTGTTATAAAATCTGAAAACTCTAAAAAGATCAGAAATGTCAGAGTGTGTGGGCTACGAGCTGGACCAGTGCCCTGAGTAGGGGTGAGGGGGTATGGTGCCTTGCTCAAGAGCACCTGGCAGTGACCAGTAGGTGAAGTGGCATCTCTCCAGCTACCAATCCACACTCCGTACTTTGGTCCGTATGGGTACTTGAAACAGCAACCCTCCAGTTCCAAACACACAACTCCCTACGGACTGAGCTAATGCCACCCCCAAATATATTTATCGAATATATTCACACATATCTCCATCAGTTTTACCAGTGCATTAATTAGGCTTCTCCTTAATTTGTATTGGATTGTTACGCTTGATCTGTTAAATAGTGACCCCCTGATGCTGGAAGTGAGCCCATTGTCAGAGGCCTCTGAACCCCCAAAGCTAAGGTTGCTGGGGTGGAATTGCCCTGTCGTATACCCTCACACTGAGGAGATCACCCATGAAATTGGCTCAAGGCTGGCTGAGGGTGTAATCTTAAAATACTGCCTCAGGTAGATAATACCCAAGTAGTGCATCTCATTGGCACAGAAAACTTTAGCAACCCTCACATCTTTTACTTTTCTTCCATTACCAGGACAACTCTGCAAGGTGGTTGTTCTTTATGCCCACTTATGAGCAACTTATCTGGTGTTGAGATATTAATGGTGAAACTCAATGGAAGTTCTAAGAAACTACTTGAAATACCTTCCCAACTGGTAAAATAATATAGGGCAATTTACTGTGATTGCTAGTGAATGAAATGCTGTGTGGCAGCCCCCCCTCAGGTGCCAGATTTCAGAGCCTAGACCACCAAAAATAAACTCAACCTGACACGTGTTGTGTTGTCTCTGGTGAAGGTGCTATGCTGGGGAAAAAGGCTGTGCATCTGGGGAATATAATCTTGTGTGTCAATAATCAATGTGTGTGTATTCATTTCCAAAAGTTGGATTCTTGTCTGTGTCCATGTTGATCTGTGCTGCACCTGTGCCTGTTATACCATTACATCATGACCAGTACTGGCAAAACGGCTTTGCTCTGGCCGTTCCATTGATTGCCTACGAGTAGAGCGGTGTCACCCAACTATACACTACATTACCCCTGGGCTGAATCTCATCCCCCTTATTTGATAGCTACTTAACTCCTTGGTCCTTGGCTGAACCAGATGTTTTTTTGTCCCTCCTCTGTGAAGGCCATCTCAAAGCTCTTATTTTGTCCCTGCGGACAGAGGACCGAGCATCGAGGAGGGATCATTGAGGAGCTATAGCCAAAGATACACAAGAGCAGCCTTCCCGGAAGCCGTGCATCTGAAGAAGTTGCTTACACAACACACACAGCTGATGTTTTAATGTGACGCTTCAGAGGAAAGGACGTCTCATCCCTCTAAAAATAAATTGGCTTGTTGCCTTTCTCCACCGATTATTTCTACATTGAAGGCCTCCTCAGTGGGAGGGACCAGGACGCGAGGAAGGGAGGCAAGTGGAGGCTTCCAAGGAGGCAATTTATGGGACATACCCCTGGCGCCACGCACCGCTCGGATTTGCCGATTTGCCCTGCGCTCAAAGTTCAAATTATTACTATTTTGACCTTTGACCTTATTATATTGTTATAAATTTGTTTAGTTGCAGCATCTTGGCCCAAGGATGAATAAAGAGGCCATTAAAAGAAATGCAATTGTTAATGCTTATTCCCTTCCACTATACTAGTATATTTTAATCTGCCTCTGATTTGAAAAACAGGCAGGGTGGCTATGTCCCCAAACAATTATCATTTCATACATTTACAAAATGACTTAACATAGTATAGTATACATTTGTGTGATTTCTTACTTCTTAATGGGTGTGTAACTGTGTTTTGCCTTTACTCACCAAGCTGTATTAAAAACATAAGTGTGTGAATTAACAATTGGTGATGATTTTAGTAACCATTTTCATCGTCAAAAATGACAAAAAAGACCATTTTAATTGGGCACTTTTGTGCTGCTGCGTTCTGGTTTTGTTCCATTCTCCGCTACACGCCACCACACCTGGAGCGTCTCCGAAGCGGATCGTCTTCCTGCCAGACTTGCAGACTTTATTGTCTCAACCAGTACTTTACAGAAAAATTGTGTGTTTATTGAACTATTACCTATTTTTCCACCTCCAAGATGAATCTCTCGTCATCCATGTTGTTATAAACAAGACATAAACGATATTGGGAGGTGTGTTTAGGTACATTGAATGGATCTCTCTGTTTCACTGCCTGCCCGGTTGTCTGAACGGCCAGCGGCTCGCATGAAAATAGACCTGACGCGTATCTTTAGCGAAGCGGAGAGACGCTTCACGTCTGCTTGTGGGTGGCGTGGCTGGTGGAATTTTAAGCATTGACTTAAATGGCCATGATTGCGCGCAGGGCCCGTGGCGCATTCGGAAAGCAGCGCAGACACACCCAGTGGGAAATAGGGGTAAGGGACACTGGGGGTTTAGATAAGACAGCATACAGGCAGAGACAGGAAAAGAATAGACTTTTAAAGAAATTAGTGCCTTAGGCAGCAAAAGATGACAGTTTTCTTTCATGTTTTTGTCTTCTTGGAGAGTCATTAATATCACAAGTCTAGTATGATCATTGGAATTACTGAAAGCAGTTTTTCCCCTGGAAAATAATGTCATTGGTGGTGTCCTTCTGAATTATCAAGCCCCATTTTTCTATTCCTATATAAATGCCTGAAATGATAATGATGATAGAGCCAACCTCCCTGAAGAAAACTTCATACCTGGTAGAGCAGAAAATAATTATGATAAAGAGCATAGTACGTTTTATTGGTTTTATAACGCTTGTAGTAACTGATGAGAAAAAACATCAAAACACAAAAACGGCGTGACTTGTTGTTGTCACCGTCCCGTATGTGACGTTTCATTTCCCCGTTGTTGCGTCCCCCAGAGCAGCCCAGTCTCGTGGCAGTTCATGAAAGGTCCATGTACAAAAATCGTAAACACTACACAAACTAAACAAGAAAATTGTGACCTGTACACAAATCTATAACTCAAAATACCGTGACAATTTCACAAACTGGTGTGAGACCGGGTTGGGATGCACCGACAGCGTTGTTTTCTTACTTAGAATTCCTCATTGGGGAGACCGAAACTATGCACTATGGCTTTAATGTGAAAACATTAATTTTACATTATAAATTAAAATAAGTAATTTCTATAAAAGAAGCATTGCCTACCCTCAAATAAATATATATTTTGTAAAAGCCACCAGGGAATAGCAAAGCTAGGACCGATTTATATTGGTGAATCTTTATAACCCTAATAATTAGATACGGTGGGCCTCAAGGCTTCAAATTTGAGAGTGTGACCCTGCTATAATGCTGGACATTCAGAGTATGGACAGTTTCTTTCCCACCTGCAAGTCCTGAAGTCAAAGATTAGCTCCTGCGTAGTCTAGCTTGAACATGTCTCTACTATTTAATGTGTTTGCTCACTCAAACAAAACAGCTTACCTTGTGAAAAAAAAAAGATTATTGTAAAAACCTCCATGGAGTCATTTCAAGAACAGAGAACTGCTTGTTTCCATTAGAGAAGACACATCATGCAGTACAGATGACACTCTCTCATCTTGAAGGGAAAAGATTCCTATTGCATGAATAATTTCCATCTAGTCCTGACAAGCACAGTAAACTTTCATTTGCAATGCTTGATTTAGCATTTGTAATTCCCTGTTAGGCAAGAAACTGCATTTAAAATGAGCATTGTCACAAATAAGAAATGGTTAGGAACAGAGTCACAGTGTTAATATGGTTTAATATTGCTTGCTCCACTGACATTTGTAAGGGTTTAATACGAGTAGGTAAGAGAAGGCAGCCATACAAAATCTATGTGCCTTCACTCTGCAGAGTGAACAATCAAAAACTCAATTAACGTCCTTACATCTGCTAAGGGAAATCTGTTTTAAGCAATTAAATACAGCATTTTATTATGATAGTGATTTTAATTTGTTTGCAAAAACACTTCAGAGTGAGCGCCCAGATAGCTCAGTTGGTAGAGTGGGCACCCATATATAGAGGTTTACTCCTCGACGCAGCGGGCCAGGGTTCAACTCTGACCTGTTGCATGTCATTCCCTTTTTCTGCCCTTTCCTTTATTCAGCTGTCCTGTCAAATAAAGGCCTAAAATGCCCAAAATATCTTTAAAAAACAACAACACTACAGAGTTAGTATCACAGAATACCTGAAGATCAAAAACACAAACATTTCAATTAAGTCATGAGTACAGTTTTGGATGTAAGAGAGATTTCCCAAGCTGATCAGCAAGAGTTAAGTCAGGGGAAATCAAGGCATTTTTAAATCATCTGATATCAATATCCGCTACATAAAACACAAGAACACGGCAGTAAGTAAACTGCCAGTTAAAGAGAAATGTTTGCTTGTTGTTGGATGGACTGAACAAAAATAAAAAGAGCAATTAATGGTATTCATCAGTCATTTTACAGATAGAAAGAAACAGTGGAAGTGGAGTGGACAAATTGTGAGTGAAAAAAGTTGGTGGTTTATCTTGATTTACCAGTTCCTCGTATTTGCACCAAAAGTAGTCGATGGAAATGTCTCAGCAAAGACTTCAGAGGATTCTCAAGAAATGTTATGCAGATACAACAACACAATAGCTCACACAACCTCTACAGATTCAATATACCATGCTGGGGAGGCACTCAGAAGAAAGAACAAACTTATCAGAACTCTTTGGAATCAGAACCCACTATTGCCAGCAAAAGCGCAAACATTTGTTCCCAATATCACACAGCTCTCAGAACATCACACTGCATCTGTGGGGAAGGAAATCATTGCTAATCCATCTCGACCCTTCCACACTGATTACACCATCCTGCCCTCAGGCAGCCACTAGCAGCTTTTGCTGTTAAAAGAGCTGTTACATAACTTATTCCTACAAGTATCCACCTGCTAAACAGTGAAAAATCAATGGACTGATAAACAAATCAGACAAATTATTCAGACTTGTATGTTTTTCAACTGCACTTAAATGAAATATTGTTAAATGCCACAATGTTAATTTAGGAAAGCTGCTAAAGGTTTGTTTTTGGCTTGTCCATAGTTATCGCTAAGCAGGGACGGACTGGGGCTAAAACACAGCCATGGATCATCCGGCCATTCGCCCTAGAATGACACTAACCATGGTGTCCCAATACTATGCCACAATACTGTAACCTATCAAACAAGGTATTCACAGCAAGTAGCATGTCAAAACCATGGATGATAATTGGGATTGTGTTTGCGGTTTATGCCTTCAAAAAACAACAACAATGACATTACATCTGCATTGAAAATAAAATACAAATACTGAAATGTCACTGGCTATAGAAACTCCAAATTAGACAAACTTGTAAATATAAGAGTACAGAGTATTACTGAAAACACTTAAAGAGTTAAAGTATGTTACTTGCTGTACCTGAACATGGGGATTAGATATTATAGATATTACTAATACCAAAACTACACTGACAGCATTAGCTATTATATTCTATAACTTATAACTATATATAATATAATTTAAATTATGCTACCGACTCTTGCTTCTTTGCTCTAATTACACATTCAACTTAACTTAATTTTTAACGTCACTTACACCGCAATATTGTTTCTCTTATCATGGCAACCGCACTTTAAAATTCCTTTTGTTTGACGGCATTTTACTTACTCAGTCTACCATATTTTCATTGTCTATTTCTTGCCTGTATTTCTTGCCTTGTATTTCTTGCCTTGTATTTCTTTCGTGCTTACTTGTTTGTGTGTTATTGTTTTGTTTTTCTGTTTTTTGCTGTTGCTGCTATGCTGCTACTTGTAACGACAGAATTTCCCCGTCGTGGGATAAATAAAGTATAATCTAATCTAATCTAATCTATTCAAATATAATGTAAGAAAATGTAATGTTGGGGAAGTAAAAGTTTCTTGAGAAGGGCACTATTCTCAGCAACTCTGTCCATTATGAGGTCACTGTCAAGGGACATGAGGATGTCTCTCTCTGTGGCCATAACTACAAATCTTTCCAGGGGTTACTGAGAATCTCTGCTTAAATGATTCTTAATTCTAATTGACTGTAAATAGGCCCTATCAATTGTGTCTCTGAAGCCTTCACAAACAACCACCAGGTCTTTGCCAGTTCCACAATAGTAAACGCAAATCTGAAAGAAAGTGAAAGCTAGGATTTTAAACCTTTGCTTAAATTTGGTAAAATATTCAGCTCCCTTCCCTATTTGTTAGCATGTTTACAGTGGTCCTGGCACTTACCATCAACTCTTGCTGATGTGAAAATAACTCTGCTGTCTGTCCCTCATCATGTCCCTCTGTGAACATTTTGAATTTTGCTGCATTAGTCTCAAGGGACTTTGCCTTCTTTTCTTTAAATTTGTCTCTTAATACATCCATAAATCCTATCGACCTTTCTCCTTATGTTTTCTACTAGCCATTGTCACGTCTAATGATGTAAGCCTATAGAAAGGGTAAACCAGCGATTTAATTTCGCCCTGCAGTAGGCCTACTCTTCTTCCTCTGTTATATTTGTTTACATGTAGCACATAAGTGATTGTATTAGGACCCCCTGTTGTTGTTTGTTTATATCACTTTATTAGACTTTTTTGTGCCAACGGCCATTGGTTTGATGTTGGTTGGACTCTGTGGGCACATGTACAGTGTATGTGTGTGCGTGTGGGTGGAACATGATTGAAAGTGTGCATTTAGATTTTTAATTAATCAGCGTTAACAAGTTCCCTGGAATGCATCAGCTGTCCATAACATAAAACAGAGACTCTTCAGGGTTAAGTTTACATTAAACAGTTATGATGATTCTTGCTCTAGAAAACAAACGAGGTAGTGCAAATGACCATGTTTCCAATGAAAATGTTAGCAATTAGCATCTTTCATTGCTATAGCAGGAACACATCCACATTAAGCATTAACAGCTGGAGCTTCTGCCTTTTTCAGATCCCTTTGGAATATCAGCTGCAGCACATACTCATATAATCACCATGCTAAAAACATCATCAATGCTAATTACCATGCAAACACCTCTATCTCCATTTTTTCACCTCATTAATATGGTTGGCAATGCTTTCCTCTGAGTGCAGATCTATGCAGATCAAGATCAAGAAGTCATTATTATGCTTTGTTACAACTATAATGTATCAAAACCTACCAAGGAACATTGTGGCATAGAAACATCCAAACTGTAGTAGGAGAATGACTACTTCATGAATATTTATTTTATCTCTATAGTGGAATGTGAGATGCAGAACAAATTTAGCAGTTTTTGAACACAAATAATAAGCAACTTAAATACTCATTTATTATACTGTTGCTTAAATTTGTTGTCCGTAAGATTTGGCAGTGTGATGTAATTGCAGGCGTGCCTCCATGACCTCCATGTGAGTTGTTGACTGAATGAGATTGGCGCGATTCCTTCACATGCTCCAGTCCACACAGATAGCAGTTTAGTTTAAGATGAGCTAGGAGCTCATACATCGATTAAGATGCGAGCCCTGTGGGTATACACGCAGCGGTGGCGATGACAGAGGCAGCAGCTGGCTTACGTGCCTAACACGGTCAACAGTGGTAATGCAGCTATCAGAATTACTCACTGAGGCTATCAGGGAGGCACAAAATTCCCAGTACTGTTTACTGTGTTAGCATGTAGCTTTAGTAGTCAAATGGGTGGAGCAATTAGCCAGTGCACACCCAGCCCGGGTAAAATTAGTGCACTTAGCTGCGCAGAGGCGGGCATCTATGTAACTAATCTGACACAAACACCCTACTAGCCACTATGGCAATATGTGAAATAACCTTAGCTGAGTGGAGACCAACGAAGAGCAGGCAGCACCGCTTTCCCCTTATTCATCTTGTATGGCGTTCACATTGCTAACAATCTTTAGCTGACACAACATGGCTAACAACACATTAGCCCATGCAAAATGTGAAAAAATGTGAAAAGCGACCCTATGGAGAGAGGGTGGTACATTACATGGAAGACCGGATATAAGTTTTTTTGTTTATTTTTCTTTGGACTCAAAGTTGAAGTTTCCCTTCTCTGTCTGTTGATCCACCATTGTAAATCAGCCTTAATGAAATGTAGGCGCCCGGTCCGATTAATATACCACTTCTTTGCATCTTTCCTTGTTGGAAGTTCCCCATTTCCGAGTACAATAAAACGCAGCATAGCCAGCACTGTCAAGCTCCACCTGGGCAGACAGGGAGAGACAAAACCCTGCTGACGGACTTATAAAGCGTCACTAACGCACTTGCACTAGTGCATTTGAATTTAGGGTGCGAAAGTTGCCACAGACACTCAGTTCCTATTACTTGACAATGAAGCAAATACAAGCACTTTCATCAATTGGTCATATGCTCGATCACCATTGTTTTAACTAACTCTTTGATATTTAGGAACTTAACAGACAATTAACTAGATGAGAATCTTAAGGACAATAACTTTAACTGTGTTAGTATTTAGTGATAAAGATTCTGCTTAGCCTAAATAATACAGAATACATCATTCTGTAGGCTAACTGGCCAAACTACTCCCTAGGAGACCACAATTATGTGAAATTAAGAGCTGAGAGCCAAAGCCCCACTTGGTTTAAAAGAGCCTTTTTCCTGGGTTAGAGAGAACCTACTCTGATGTTGTAATCAAAGTTCTGCCCAGAAATATCTGATCTGTCTGTTCCAGCACATATTTTAAACTATTAATAGACATAAAAAATTGCTTCAAAATTCCAATGGGATACAGGCTGGCTGTTATCAGCACACAAGTAAAGGCTTACACAGCCTTCAGGTGTTAATTAAATCTCAACTGACATACTTATATCCTGCCCTGCAGAATAAATGGTAGAACAGATACTGCATAGGTGATGCCACTTCAGTCAGACTGATCTAGCTCAAAACAGAACAGGATAACATCCCGCAGGCTCATGAGAAAACGTAGTGACAAGAGAATCGTCTGTGCTTAAAGCAGATGAGTTTGTAAGTGCTGACTACTTCTCTAGAGAGCTGTGAATTGATTTGCTGACCATGGTTGTCCTCGGTTGCAATCTCTGAGCCTCACAGCGCAGTCTGGAAGCCTATAGTGCTGCCTGGCACACTCATTCATCAAGCAGCCTGAGCCATTATACAGGCAACTCCAGCAGACCTGGGCCTAGGGCTAGGGGATATTATTAGAGATGAATTGAGGTAACTGCCTTTGATGACCCAGTTCAGGCTGTCTGTCGCTCTCTAAGCTTTTCTTCCGTTTTGCTAACTTTCATTGTTACTCCCAGAATCATGGTCTGTAAGGGGGTCATTGGCCATTGAGGCTAGATGTACTGCACTGCAGAGTAAGGGATGATCCTGAAATTGCCCACCGCTGGTTAAAAAACCAATTTCTACCAACTTGGGTTGAGCCCTGAAGTTTCAAATTAAACCCATATTTATATATACGTCCTTGTTTTTATCCTACAAACAACATCAGAGATGTCTTATGCTTCCTTTTTAAAGTACTGTATCACACACGGCTATGCACCCAAAGACATAATTCAGTTCAAGTCACAAGAGACATTAACTCAGCATTACTTTCAAAGGGAAAAAAATAAAAAACAAATGCTAAAGGCAACACATTACTTTGCATAGATGCATGGTATGCAAGACTACAGAAACTGTCAGAGCTATATGTCTTTGCAGAATATACTATAATGTGTGTGTCCATTTTGCCCTAAAAGACAATACATATATAACCTAAATGTCTTATTTTCTTAGCTTTCTCTAAAAGCAGAGAAGAATCATATACCTCAGATTACTATTATTACTGGTTGGGTGCGCACACACAGAGAGAGAGGGAGACTAATGAACTGTTTAATGCATTTGAGGCAAAATAATGCAACATTAGAAATTAAAGTTGGTGCACTTACAGTTATGAAATAACCAATAACATGGAATTAGCAAACCTGTAGTGGTAAAGAAGCAGTGTTTTTGGATGATAAATCTGTGCCTTCCTCCAGACTCTTATCAAAAGATAGTATGGACAAATAACAGTTGACAATAGTGTTTACAATTGAAATGTTGGCTAGATAGCGTTTAAGCAAATATATTAAAACAATTATAATATCTAAACAAATCTTTAAAAAAACGTATTGCACACTTATTTAATTTCAGAAATATTTGAGTGGTTGTGCCTGAATGCACTACTGTGTCCTTTACTGTCAATCACATTCTGTCTCTTTCATCTGTTTGACCTATGCCTGGGAAGACAGACTCCATGTCCCCAAACTTCCAAATGATATGGAAATTGCAGTGAATGGAGGGCCTCAGAGCCATGGTTTCATTTAGAGAGGGACAGCATAACAGGTAGAGTCATTACTGGAAGCAGATTTTTGAGGCCACCTCATGAATAAAAGATCACAAAGATTTATAATGAGGGTTTATTGTATTTAGCTGGCCTTGATCTTATGAAGATCTTCAAAAAAAAGGAATGTCTCTATTCCATATCACAAAACCTTGTTCAGGAGAATCAGCACTTTAGCTTGCACAGGTTCTTTTGTGACCTCTAAATCTATCATCTTGAGTTGCCACTACAAAATCCTTTAGGGGTAGTGTTTGTGATGTAATGTGCTATGGACAAACCAGTTGTTGACCAACGTTAATGTGGAGAAAAGCACAGTGGCTACCGTTCCCGACAGATGGGATGAAAATGGAAAGAATGATAAATACTTTCTTTCGTTTTACCCAACCCGTTGATGAGATGAGTAGCGCATGAGAGGCATCATAAATATGTCTCGGTGTGTACCACTGTGTACCACCGTGTATGTCACTCAGGTCATTTTAATATCTGCTCCACGACAACCCTTTCTCTGACACTGTTTACCGACAACAAATTGTTTACTTACTTCTCTGTGTTTGCACAGTGTAGCAGTTTTGGCACCAACAGCAAATACACACAAACAGGCAGTGAGACATCAAGTTATTGTCACAAAAACAAAACCTCAAAATAAAATCCTACATATAAAAAGATAAACACATGAAACACCATAAGAGATGTAAATAATCGCCTAGATTAATAACTGATAAAGGCGTAAAGATTTCCCTTGGAGACTCCAGATACAAAGCTAACTCAAAACAACACAATGTTTAGCATAAATTAGAATTTTAATTTCCCTAAACTGTTTCATCTCACACTGTCAGGAACTGACAAATATTCAGAGAAAAGTTCTGGCATAGCTAAATATAAGACAAACAAGGCAAATGTCTAATCCTTAAATGCTATGACACACTAAAGGAGAGGGACTGGAACAGTGTTGGTTCTTCTCTCCTTCGCCTGCTACTAGTCTTTTATTCCACTCAGTTCTCTGGACACTGGAATGGTTTTTCAAAGCTGCCTCCGGCCAAGATGTCTAAGATTCCAGAATAATCCATCTTTTATCCCTGTGACTGTGTATGTAGCCCTGAGTCCGGAGCCAGCCAGCTGCACTAAGGACCGGTTAAGTCAACATTAAGGGCCGTGCACATACAACACACAAATGGAGGACACACGCAAACTAACCACAGACACAAACCATCTACCTTACAAACCTACATGGGAAGGTATTAATTATGACCTGTGTGACTCTTAATGATAAAGTAAAATGTTTATCTGACTTGTTTATGATGAGAAAAAAAAAGAACTCACTCATGCCCAAACAACATGCACATGCACACTCAGACACCCACATGCACATACACAAAGCCCATATGGGCTAACTCAACCCCACTGCATTTCAAAATGTGCTCGCCTCCGGCTGTACTGCTCAATTCCAGCAATCATAATAACAGTCCTGGGAACCAAGGCAGGCATTAAGGCTTTTGAAGAATATTTCTGCTGGGCTCATAAAACTGAATTGACGGGCCAAGGGAAAACTGCCAGCTAAAATTAAAGAATGACTCCCTCCTAAACTTGGGTATTTGCTTCTTCTTCTTTTTTTCTTCTTTGTCTTACAGAGATCTAAGAAGATATCCAGAAAACAAAATGTTCAGCAAACAAGGAGAAGCAGCCATGGGGGTTGGTGGTGAAGAGCTAGGGGTTTCCTGCATGCTCTTATCCCCACTGAGGTTTGGCATGGTGCACCATGGCTTGGCAAGGTTGGATGAGAGGTGGGGTCAAGACTCTACCCTTTGGGAGGCCCCTTCCTAGCTAATTGCTATCCCACTGTGGCAAACCTGACCTCATGCAGCAGCACACACACATAAATATACAGGAGAACTACGAAGACATGACAAATGGTATGTTGAGAGAAAAGAGAGTGAAGACGATAACAGAAAGAAAGAAAGGTAGAAAAAAGAGCCCATAGCTTATAGTGAATTATCTTTGAGATGAGTTTACATTTTCTACATAGCACTCTGCTTTGTCCAGAGTGTTGAAGTAGCATTTTGCATCCATTGTAAATATTTATCTAAATATTTAGTATTTGAAGACAAATATTTTCATGAATGTTTTGAAAGAGAAATTACAGCTAAACCAAAGAACTGCATTGAAAAAACAGTATTTTGCGTATAACAAAAACAGTTTAAACTGTTTGTGAAGTACCTAAAGTCAATACATGTTACCATTTTGGCATATTTTACAACACTTAGTCCATATACAAATTGAAAGATTATTACACATCTGGCAAAGATTCAGTACTTGAGAAGAAAAATCTGAACCACAATGTAACCTTAAAGCATTTAAACCCATAGCCCCTACACAGCTTGACCCCTTTTCAGCAGGCCACTTGAATTCAGCACAATGACATACTGTGATACTATATTGTCTTATAAACACATTTCTCCTATCATAATTATCCCAAATGCAATTGTCATAGGAATATTTTCTGAATGAGTTGCCATGACCTCAACCCTTTAATGGAAGATAAAAGGGATGGAATTTCATTGATGTATCATACATGCTTGCATGGTGCATGGACCGCCACATACTCTTTCATACAGTAGACCCAGGCACAAGATAATTAGTTGGACAATGAATGAATCAAATGTGGGGGTTGAAAGCCCAATTCTGAAAACATCTAAGTGAAGATCCATTTCATCTCTTGTTGTTTGATGAGAGATTGGCTCTCAAAACAGCATTACAAAACTTGAAGAAAACTGGGGAGAAAATAAAGACAAGAAAATAACTGGACCTAAATCTTTTAGTCTTCTCTAATCTGCTGGGCTTATACAGGTCTTATAGGAGGTGTGTGCAGGAGAAGAAAAGAAAGTTCACACAGGCTCATTATCAAAATGTCAACTCTTAGGTGTTTACGTAGTTAGGGGAGAGTGTGCTCTTGTAGTGTGTTTGAATTGTGCTCATGTCTTGTATTTCTTACTAAATTGCACACTCATTGGAATAAATGGAGTGAAAATTGTTTGTGTAGCACATAAACACACTTCTAAGCAATAACATCACCATTGCTTTCCAAAACATTGTGTTGGTGAAAGAGCACTATTGTTTAAACAATGAGAAGAATAAGCACTCTGAAAAAGCACTCTGGGATGCATTCCTCAGACAGGAATACAATAAAAATGAAACAGTAGACAGTAACAGTTTACTTTCACTTTATACTTCCCACAAAAGCCCTCAATCTCAGAATATCTATACAGTAGACAGTAGGGCTGGGAGGATATGATTTTGTCCAGATTTGATTCTTTCACAACACATAGGTGTTGATTCGATTTGTATTGCAATTTTCATTTATTGGGATTCTATAACTATTGCAATTCGGTAGTATTGAGTGTTGTGATTTTTGTTTCCTTCTTTAACAAAAACAAAAGTTGAACACTTTTAGAAACATTTCGAGACATTTCTAAAAACGAATTGTTTTCTAAAAGGAATGCACATCAAATGTCAGTCAGTCATTCTGACATTTATTTCATTTGTAAAGAAGTACATAATGTATTTTCTGCATTTTCTGAAAATGGAATGGAATTGGATATGATGAACGTCAGCACTACCTCATGAACAGAAAATGTTAGGGTGAATCCTTGGTAAAAATTAAACTAAAAAACATTGATTTTAGGGAAAAGAATCGGTTTTAAAAATCGTTGCAAAAAAAAAAAAATCACAACATATACAATTTTCGATTTGTTTTCCCCCCATCCATAGTAGACATGAGTGCTTTTCCCTGAGCATCTACAAAATATTTACATAATTTCCCGACATAAACTCTGATATGCATGTATTTTAACTGTTCAATGCTATAACAAGAGGTAATTAGAAGTGTGCCATAATAAACATGGTAAAAACTGATTTTTGTGCATTAAAAAAGGGCTGTAAAGTAACTCTCTGTACACAAAGAGAAACACACAAATACACCTGCGTATTCAGAGTCAAACACCCAAAGGAACCTGCATATCTATTATTCTCTACCCACACTTCTGACTGCAGGCCTCCCACTTACAGATGGCAGACCTTACAGTCCTGAAAAAGGACTAACAAAGAGCTAAAATTGTCTTCCATAATACCTGTTCTTTTGCTCATCATGCAAACTAAATGAGTCAGCTCTAAAGCTCCTTGCAGACTGTGAATGAGCGTTCATCAACCTGATAATTAATGTGTTCAATGTGTTGAATACGGATCAATTGGTATAACCGATTTACAAAAATGAATCATATAAATCTTGTTCAGCATTGACTTCTTACATTAAAAAAATAAATCTAGGGGAATGCCATGAGTCACCTGAATGATCCCTGAAAGTATCATCTGCACATGTACCTTGTAAAAATAAAAAGTTGTGACATGGACATGGTTCTGTATTCCCTGTCATTAATCTGTAATGTCTCTTTTTGGCTCAAGCCTGAGTTGCATTGTCGCTGCTCTGTAACCCAGCTGCAGAGCTCAAGATAATAAAGGATTCCGTAAGCGTCCGTACTGTGCAATAATGAAAAACGCCCCATGCTGCGAAGAATGAGAAAAAAGCTGAACTGAGGAAATAGAAGATTTCATAATCTGTCTGAGGCCTTGGCCCTGGTTGCTGGTCCATGGAGAGATTCTCATTAAACTTCTCATTAGTGACACACTGAGCTTCTGTACTGACTGAATGCATATACAAATCACCTCAAACATGAAAGGAGGGACAACAACAACAATGGACCAAGGCTGCATCCCTGTGCTGCTAAGTCCTCTGATAAGAGCATTTGTACCTGGCAAGTGAAACAGTATTGCACATCTGTTTACAGTCTAGAAATATGTAGAATGAATGAATGAAAAAGAATGGATGCCCTATTCAACTCTGTAACTCACATTCTCATGCACTAAACCTCAAGATATATCCCCACTTTAACATAATGCACTTACTATAAGAGGTGTACTCTAAGTACAAATTTGATCTGCCTCTCTGTTGAAAAGCTATCATAAATAAGATCAAAGTGCCTTCTCGTCCAGTGCAATGTAAAATGATGCTGTTCATTTCAATATATTAATTCTGAAAAGGGCAGTAATAGCCACACTTATAAGTTCAGTCTGTTTCAATATGATGAGTGACATGGTGTCATGATTGCTTGTGTGCAGTGCAGATGTGCTAAGGTTGTGTGGGTGAAGGCTTTTTAAAGAAGGCTCCAACATGCAATCATATATTTTATTACCAGCCGGTCATATAGTAAGGACTGAAATAGGTAGGCCAAGTATACTTGTATGGGCTAGAAATATTTAATTTAGCAAATTATGCAAAGCACATTCTTACTCCTTTAAATATGTAAAAACTGTCTTTTAAAAGGAAAATTCTAAGAACATACAAAATACTACCACTGCCATCTGTAGTTTTGCAGACAGGAACATGCACCATACATCCGATGAGCAGTAAAAGCATGACAGATGGAACAGCACACTTTTGTCCAAGCTCTGAAAGGGTGAAAAACTCAGAAATAAAATAAAGCCATGACACTCTGAATTTACATGAACAGGATAAAGAGGGCTCTGTCTCTTTGTGTGTGTGTGTGTGTGTGTGTGTGTGTGTGTGTGTGTGTGTGTGTGTGTGTGTGTTGTGTGTGTGTGTGTGTGTGTGTGTGTGGAGTGTGTGAGTGTATGGTGTGTGTATGTATGTGTGTGTGTGTGTATCTATGTGTGTGTGTGTGTGTGCATGTGTGTATGTGTGTGTGTGTGTGTGTGTGTGTGTGTGTGTGTGTGTGTGTGTGTGCGCGCGGGCGGTCTGACTGCATGCCTGCTTGGTTCTGCAAATGAAACTTTGTATGAACACTCTGATCAATGTACCCCTTGGCTGGAATGTGAAGCCTGGCTATGAATATCAATTTTAAATTCATCGCTAGTTGCTATCCCTGACGCCCCACCTGACACAAAAGAATCAGCTTTCTGTTTGTGTCAGCGTTTACCAAGAAGTGCTGCACGGCTTAAAAGAGGGAGTCTACTTTACCCAGCCTCCTTACTTCAAGGGCATGGACAGACTCTATGTGTTGTGTACACTAGTGGTAGTTGTCTCAGGCAACTTAAGACTATTTTAGCTTCCAGTTATCAAAGCTGCTGTGAACAACAACACCTAAGAACCCATATGTACAGTGGGGTTCAAAGGTTTGGGCACCCCAGGTAAAATTTTTATTAATGTGCATAAAGAAGCCTAGAAAAGATGGAAAAATCTCCAAAAGGCATCAAATGACAGATTAGACATTCGTATTATATGTCACAAAAAGTTAGATTTTATTTCCATCATTTACACTTTCAAAATAACACAAAACAAAAAAATGGCGTCTGGAAAAGTTTGGGCACCCTGCAGAGTTAATATCTTGTACTGCCCCCTTTGGCAAGTATCACAGCTTGGAAACGCTTCTTGTAGCCAGCCAAGAGTCTATCAATTCTTGTTTGAGGTATCTTCGCCCATTCTTCCTTCGAAAAGTCTTCCAGTTCTTTGAGATTTCTGTCACGCACTGCTCTTTTAAGGTGTATCCATAGATTTTCAATTATGTTGAGGTCAGGAGATTGTGAAGGCCATGGCAAATCCTTCAGTTTACGCCTCTTAATGTAATCCACAGTGGATTTTGAGGTGTGTTTAGGATCATTATCCATTTGTAGAAGCCAGCCTCTCTTTAACTTCATCTTTTTCACAGATGGCATCAAGTTAGCGTCCAAAATTTTCTGAAATTTTATCGGATCCATTTTTCCTTCTACTTGTGAAATTTTACCTGTGCCACTGGCTGCAATACAACCCCAACTCATAATTGATCCCCCCCCAAGCTTAACAGTTGGACAGAGGTTCTTTTCATTAAATTTTTGGCCCTTTCTTCTCAAAACGTACCTTTGCTCATTCTGGCCAAAAAGTTCTTTTTTAACCTCATCGGTCCACAGAACTTGTTTCCACAATGCATCAGGCTTGTCTATATGTTAATTTGCAAACTTCAAACGCAGATTTTTGTGGTGAGGACATAGAAGAGGTTTTCTTCTGATGACTCTTCCATGAAGACCATGTTTATACAAGTATCTCTTTATAGTGGAATGACAGTGACTACCAGGTCTTTCTGGATGGATCGTGCACTCAAACGTGGGTTTTTGACTTGCTTTTCTCACAATCCTGCGAGCTGTTCTGTCTGATATTTTCTTGGTCTTCCAGATCTTGCTTTAGCTTCTACTGTTCCTGATAACTGCCATTTCCTAACTACATTCCAAACAGAGGATATTGGCCACTGAAAACCCTTTGCTATCTTCTTATAGCCTTCTCCTGCTCTGTGAGCGTCAACTTTTTTCAGTTTCAGTTTTCTAGACAACTGCTTAGAAGAACCAATGGTGCTGATTGTTGGGGCAAGGTCAGATGAGTCTGGGCATTTAAAACCTTAAGATTGACATCACCTGGTCTGTCCAGACGAAGACTGAGAACAATCCATGACGCTGTCGGGTCTCAGCTTTCCAAAGGGGGCAGTACAAGGTATTAACTTTGCAGGGTGCCCAAACTTCTGGAGAAGCCATTTTTTTGTTTGTCTATTATTTTGAAAGTGTAAATGATGGGAATAAAATCTAACTTTTTGTGACATATTATATGAATGTCTAATCTGTCATTTGATGCCTTTTGGAGATTGTTCCATCTTTTCTTGGCTTCTTTATGCACAATTAATACATATTTTTACCTGGGGTGCCCAAACTTTTGAACCCCATTGTATGAAAGGGAAATTAAGATGACAAACACTAAGTGATATCACCTATTTACAGTACAGTCACACTGTATGTCCACTTACAAACACACAAAGGCGACAAACACACACATTAATGGCACTACTTAAGCCATGTACAGAGTTTTGAAAAAGGCTGATTTCTCATTGGCTTTGGCAGTAAGTGAAGAATACCATGAAGCTTGCTAGTGTCAGAATAATCAGGGTTTTTATAGACTGCCTGCATAATCATCACCCTCCATTCATGTGTCAGCCGGTCCACTTCAATATTGAGCAATTATTCTCGAAAACCACAGATGGCACCACGCCACACCTGGTGATGATATGATTGTGGGTGGTTAGGAAAAATTCCTAATTTCTTCCTTTTCAATCATTTCACCCTATCTGCTGATATGAAAAACGGCATATACTGTAGACTCAAACTGTTGTATATCCTGTACATAATTATTAACCCACTTATAAAAAGCAGAGGGTTGTCCTTCTTGGTTTACGTAAGTGATGTCTAGATAGGAATATATGGTTGATTGTGTGGCAAACAAAACTACATTACATCATAAATGACTGATACAACGGGTTTTGTTGTAGCACACTTACTGTAATGGTCATTTAAATCTAGTGCCACTTCGCTCTCACCTCTAGGCTCCAAGGAAACACTTCTCATGATCCAGGCCGAGAGATGAGAATAATACTAAAAAAAGGTTTGCTGTATTAGCAGTGGGAAGGCAGCAATGACAAAAACCCTATTGCTCACAGTATGCACTCATTATCGGCTGTGACACCAGGTCTTCAAAATTAGCCAGCAATAAGCACTCTGCAGGACCATCTGCTTTGCCAGCATGGGTTATACTAAGAGTGAGAGAGGCAGCAATGGAGAAGATGGAAAGAAGAAAGACATACCATGCTGTTTGTAAAAATAACAACGAGAAGAGAGGCCAAGGAACGAGAAAGAAGATAAAAAGTGGAGCACACAAAATATATAAAAATGTAATGTGTAAAAGTAAGGTGAAACCAGAGAATATACCCTTTGGACACAGTAGGGGAGATGTAACTCAACCAAGTAGGAATCAATGACTAGTTAACAACGAGTTGATAACAGACACAGCACCTCCTGAGCATTATAAGGGTCATGTCAAGCCCCAAAGTCTGATCAAAGATGAACTGATATGCAAGAATTGAATGCTGAGCCTTTTGGAGGTATGTATAATTGGCCTGCATGACCCACCAGAAATTAGGATTTCTTTTTAACCTTTTCTTTCAACATTAAAACTAGGTCCCCCTAGTCTATGCTGTATGTATCTTCATGTTTTTTTGATTTGTGGACTTTTTTTGTGATCCTTTACTTGGGTACTTCATACACATGTAACATTATTTCGTACTGGAGAATCTTACCTTTTGTCTGATCTCCTCCTCCATTTTGACAGGGGACCCCAGTTCAGCTATCTGTTTAATTCCATCACTAGCAAACCCACCATATTCCCAAAGCACATATTTCTCAGAGTGGGAGGCACCAATGATGGCTGACCAGTGGTTGGCACGACCTGGAGAATGGGACAGTAAAACATCTCATTAGTTTGACATTCCAAACAGTTATCCCTTAATCATTCAATTGACAAATTATGTTTGCCACTGTAGAAGCACAGCTCTAACGATGATCCATTAGTTGATTGGTACATTGTTTGGTCTCTCAATCACTGTTAAATGAGAGACCAAACACCTTATACTGCTTCATATTTATTGACAAACTGATTTGTTTCAGTCCAAAGTAATAATCCTAGCTGCTGCAAACCACCTACAGTATATTACTAAAATTGTATGCTCCCTCACAATCCTTCCATTCCTCCCTCTTCATCTCTCGCGCTCTGTGCAAAGGTGTATGACATATGGAAAAAAAGAATAGTAGAGCCCTATACCTGTAAGCATGCAGTAAAAATGCAGCAGTGCTACTATATAATGATCCATCAGAGGTGAACGCACAGGCCAAAGCAAACTTGAGCCTTGCACAATTAACTTGTGAAATCTAAAGCCCTTCGGCAACCTCCACTGTTGTGTAAAACATAATAGAACATGGAGTACAGCTGTAATTATAGTATAGATGTTTACGGGTCATTTTGGGGTATCCTTACTATCTAACTGGGCCCTCAACAGCATAGAAATATGGCAGGATAATATCATCTACCTAGTATGTTATTGTGTACATGGACTGAAATGACATCTAGCAACTGTACATCCCCCCGGAGAGAACAATGGTGATTTCACAGCCTCAATTTGCATAAAACGTTTGCTTGAGAACTGGTGGGTCTACCATGCATGGTTTTGAAAACATAAACTTCAGTTGCTTTTGACAACTACTCACCAAACTAAAAGATTGTTATTGTTTTCTTTAAATGACCAACTTTACCATCTGTCTGAATACTTTTCATACCCCTTTAATTGGTCAAGGTGAGGTTCACAGTAATTGGTCATAGGTCTGCCTCTCAATTTTATGCCCATTAACAGAGTCCTTACTCTGCAGTTCTGTAAGTCTGTAAAATAATCTAATCTCTGTGTTTGCAGTATCCCTGTAAAAGTACATTGTGGATACATAAACAGTTCTTTATGGGATGTTGCATGCATGGCTAATGTTAATGTGAAACCACTTTCAAATAAGATATTTACTTTTTCTACAAAATAATATTTTACTGAGATCTGGATGTACGCTTGTTCATGGTGATGGACTGGCTGCTGTTTAATAAGTCAGGTAGATTTAACCCCTTGGTGGCCAACACATTTTGCAGTTCATAGGAGACTGATATTTCTTTGCCTGTGGTCTTCTTACAGCTTGGCATGGCCTTGATTTACAATGTCATACTCTTGCACTAAATATATGCTTTGAGAAAATTATTATATTATCTGTAAAAAATAATTTTCACATGTTTACACATCCTTTAGTTTTGGATCTTAAATGGCATAAATTCCCTACGAACAAACCTCATTGGCAATTACAAGGATATGAAGGAGTATCTGACAAAACAATCTCCTTCGTCTTGCAGTGAACGTAATCAATAAGCATACTTCTTGCCCTTTCTTGTGTTTCTGATGTCTTAAATACTGTGTAAAACCTGGTTTACCTTTATGATTTTGTTAGCGTTTAGGTGAGTTTTGATTAATACAGAATTTGTACTCTCTTTAAATGGGCTTTTCTGAATCTTTCTGAACTTTTCTTTACTGCAAGTCTGCACAGAGCCTTCTAACCAGTGTCCTAGTTAAAGACTAATTATGACCATAATTTGGAATGACCTGGCTGCGGAACACAGACCAGCAATGTCAATATCATCTGTTAGGGCCTGATCTGAGTGTGTTCTTAGCAGCGAAAGGTGCCCTTTTCTTATTGCTGCCGGTGGGTTTGTTAAATGCTTTTGTGCTCCAGGTGCGTTACATTAATCTGCTTTGCAGTTGAAGCACCTTGAAAGCTCCAAACTGATACATGGTCCACTAAGGGAAAGTTAGCAGTGGCTGTTTCTGCTCAGGCTGTTAAAGAATATTTAAATACAGGATCAGGTTTAGAGTTCTGTTATTTTAATGCATGGTTTGTTTCTTCATTACCTAGTAATAGCTTATGCCATTAGTTTTAGTGCATGAGCTGAGTGATTGATAACAGATGTCTGTTGTTTTTTTTGCCAGCCATCAATAATAAAGTAAAGAATAAACTTTATTATCCCTAGATAAATTTGTGGTCAGTTGCAGAAAGAGAATTGCTGCGGAATGAGAATAATGAGGACAAATCTGGCAAACAGATTATTTATTTGGAGTGGCTGTGGTCTTTAGCTAGGACATTCATTTGAGGATAGTCTACAAAAACAAGGAGGTCTTATGAGGTTTATGTTTAGGTGAAAAAGAAGACGGGGTCAACAAGATTGACGTTTGTTTAAAGAGTTGGATTTATGTAGTAAAAAATAGAAATGGTTGGTGCCTTGCATGTTGCAAGGACCAGGATAAAAATAAAATATATATATATATATACATATTTTTTAGGGCATTTCTCCTTTCATCTTTCAAAAGGCCTATCAGTCTACGTATGGAAACAACATTACCTGCCCATCAATCCATATTTGTCTTCACTGTCAAGATTATTTCAAAAATATTAGTTTGTTGATGGCCCTTTATAAAATTATAAGGCCATTGGTGCCCCAAGCTTTCATAAATGTCAGACCCGGCAGGCGGGAAGTCATTGCCAAGAACTACATTTGCTTTAACATTATGTTAGTTCACAGTTTTATACCCATCACTGGGTTCTTTTGCCTAAGGTTGAATGCAGTATTGTACTTCAAAGCTGGATATGACTTAGAGCATATCTCCTTTTAAACCATAGTGTTGTCTTCCTGTCAAAATTGAAAATCAACACTTTTATTGACGCTTTTAATCAATGTTTTTAACTTTTTCTTACATTTTTTTTCCCTTTTTACAATGTTTGTCACTTTTTTTGACGTTTCCCACACTACCTAACACTAACTTATTAACTTTAGTTTACAGTTATTTTTGGGAATTTATGGTCAATAAACCTTATTTATATAAAATGATACCTAATGTTTGAGTTAAAAAAGCAGAAATTAGAAATTATGGATAACTGCAGGCTGGAATATGTCAACTTTTACTCAATACTATTACTAATTTCTTTTTTCAATGCTATAAAATTGAATAAGACAAAATTAATGAAAGTAGAGATTTGTACTTGCCAAAGAGTGTTGTGTTATTTTGGGTAATTAAAATTAACACTGATGTAGGAAAATGGGTCAATTTGACCCGAGGACAACATGAGGGTTAATGCAGTTTAAGTAGTGATTAGTGTTTGTGGTCAGGGTTGTGGCTGGTTTTATTTGACTAGTCCCTGTAGCCACTCAACTGATGTTGTTCTGTGTATTGCCAGATGTCTGTAAATCTATGGACATGATGTCCTACACAAATGATGCAAAGTTGTAGTATGCTAATGCTAGAAAATACATAACAGTGTTATGTTTCATTTTCTTGTTCTATTGATAAGGGACAATGTAAATAAAATTGATTAATTAGACGGTTAAAACAACAATGTGGATGTTGGGATTTAAAATGAGGCCAACCACAGTGTGGCTGTGGAGTTCAAGAGCTTTGATGGGGCTTGGTTAAAAAAGAATTTTGTTGACTACAAGGCAAAAAAATGTGTTTGTGAATGCATTATATGAAATCATACAATACCACTTTGTATACTGTCAAGGCGAAGACAGTTTTGGCTGGACTAAGTATGTAGGCAGGCAGGTGTTGTTTTAGTGTATATGTTTTCAGTCTGGACTTCAATATATTGCTTCCCATGTGTAAGAGGAAAATGACTGATAGGGTATTTATTTATTTGATCGATAACTTAGTGTTAAATAATCTTTCCGTCTTTTTCTTTATCTCTCACAAATCAAACAAATCTTTGTTGACAACCAGGCCAGTCTTTGTCTCAATATACCCTGTGTACAGACAAGCTGCCGGCTCTTGGGTTGAATAGTCAGGCACTGTTACGTCACTTACAATGGGGACGAAAGGGAGAAAGAAAACTGGAACTATCAAGGTTATCATGTTGGCAGTACAAAAAAAAACAGTCCTGTTAGCCTGTTTTACAGTGACTTTTTACTCTGGAATGTGTGTCACCACAATGGTCTAAGGCTCCTGCACTTGAAGGACATATGTTAAAAATACATACAGTAGTGGCAAATTTCAGGTAGCAAAAAATAGTACTAGTTGCACCAGAAAGGAAAAGTTAGACCAAGTTTTCTTTAAAGCTAATTATTTATTTGTTGACGGATCATATTATGCTAACTATACTGCAGTCAGTGAATAATACAGTGTGTTAAATTAACTAATTACCTAGGATATGACTTTGTGCAAGGATAAATTTAACTGTAACATCCTAAAAGTGGAGATGAAACAGACACCACGCAGCTTGACCTATCCTCTTTTAAGTTGATCTATCTGCAAGGTGTGTGTATTTGTGTGTGAGAGTGAGTCACACACCAACTACTCCATCTATAAGTCAGTAAATTAGGGCTCCTTTCGATCTCAGGGTTTATCTTATTCCTCTCTAATAAGTATACTGATCTGACCAGCGAGAGCCGGTCTTAGACAAGAGTGCCAGGGTAATCCTTAAGTCCAATCAAATCCTGATAGTGTGGCTCAAGGTTATACACACATCACTCTCAACCATAGCATCATACTGTAGCAAACCACACACATCACTATTGACAGCCACGTACCAGGGTTACACCACCCACGTTGGAAACATATCCTAGGGTTGTTTTGGGATACAGTGCTACAATCAACATTAAAGAATAACGCTAATGTTTTTTTATTGTCAACAAATCCTATTTTAACTCCTATTTTACAAAAACTACGTTTACATGCACACAACTATTCTACTATTAGAAGAAAAATTCTACATATTGAGAATATGACAAGATTCAGAATTTGACACAGGTCATATTACCAGCCTATTCCGTTTGTACATGTTAAATAACGCCTCAGAATGTAACCATTTCTGATTAAGACATGTGGGATATGTCGTTGATATAATTCAGGTTTTAGGAATATTCGTTGGACAATTCGTCTCAATTGAGGTTTTTAACGCAGTTTGCGAAAAAGGGCCTCGGGCCTGTTTATGGTCAGCTCTCAAGTCATTTAAACACAACCCATGTTGAGTGCTGTACAGACCAGAGCATGTAGCTAAAATCACCAAAAAATGACATAAACACACATTGCACACATCTTATAGACACAAATAAACACAAATCAGCCACATCAGGAAGATTCAAATGCTAGCAATTTAGAGTGTGTTTTGAGCCTGGACTTTAAAGAGTCAATGGCTGGGGCAGATCTGATATGGAGGGGAATGATGTTCCACAGTCTGGGGTTCGCAACAGCAAAGGCTTATTGGTCATCCCTGAGATTAAGTTAAGAGACAGCCAGTAGCCCCAAGTTAGCCAAGGTTAGAAGGTCTGCAATATAGGAGGCGATCAGCCCGGTAAGGGCTTTATAGACAAAACAGGAGAAGCTTAAAATCCTGAAGAAAACTAGCAGCCAGTGGAGAAGGTCAAGAACAGAAGTAATGTGGTTCCTTTTTCGGGTACCTGTCGGGAGCCTGACTGCGGTGTTCTGGACCAATTGCAGGGGGGGCATGGTCTGGCTATCCCCAGACCAAGCCAAGCTCAATAGATTTGAGATTGAGCGTTGGTCTGGGGAGTCTGCTCTGTATTTTTTCTGCACAAGAGGCGTGACCAACGAACATAGTTCAAATGACTCTGTACGCAACGGGAAAGTCCTTCAACCAATCGGACCAAAGATCCGGGTGACGTAGAAGCGACAGCAGCATCAACTGGTTGCTGCGCTTGGCTGCGCTTTGGTGGCATTAGGTGGCCGTCGCTGTGTTGAATGTAAACAATAAGCTGTTTGGTCGCTTCTCTATCATCATCGTGTTAAACCTGCCAAGAGCACAGCAGGTAGATAAGCCAGTTTATGATTGGTTCCCGCAAAATTGCAAACTGAAGCAGGAGAATTAAACATGCTGGTTTCCAGACCGAGCTGCAGGGCAAAATCCAATCGCCGGCAGAGTGGCCGGGGTTTACCCAGTCTAGTGGGGACAGGGATGACTGACTGATCCCAGTTGCAGTAGTCCAAGTGAAAGGTGTGGATGACTTTCTCAAGATCTTTCAAAGAGAGAATTGGATTTTTACAAGGGCTAAAAACTGTTTACAAATATTTTGTAAATATTGCCTAGTTCCAACTTGCCTTCCTAGTCCGTGGCACTCAATCTCAGCCCAATCATTCATTCGCAAGTTATATAAAAAAAAAAAGGGTCATTAGTACATGACTTTCAAAAAGACATTAATTTCTTAACACAGCTAGGCACTATAATTATTAACAAAAGTTACTCAAACAGGAGTAAATAGTGTATTTGTTGGGGACTCATTTTAGCTACAGATTCCATTTGCCACGGTAGTCATGTTTCCGGTGTTACACGTGGGCAAGCATACACTATTGCTTATCTGTTGCTTATATGTTGCTGATGATCTCATTTGTTTTTCTTTTCTATTTAATGCCTATAAGTTCTATTTTCTAATTGTAGCTTTTAATATTTTTTATGTTTTCGTGTTCAATAAATTGACTAAACTAAAACTAAACTAACTAAAGGATTACATTTTTGGCCCACCGCCCCCACGGTTTTGTTTTTAAATAAATAAAACCCATTTAGTTCATTTTCCCTTATTAGTGCCCACTTAAATACTACGTGTGTTATCAAAGTTGGACAACGGATGCTATAATTTAAAACTGAAACTTCCTGCTCTGTACAGCAGCAGCACAGAGTAGCAGCAGTCACTTAGTAATGTATGTAAGTGTAATAGAAATCAAACACAGGTTTTGTTGACGGTTTATTAACCGGTGGAAAAATGTCCTCACTGTGGCATCTCTACTGCATATGTGAGGAGCCAGTGAGTATTTACAGAAGCAGGTTGGTGTATTTGGGATCAGCTGAAAATAAACTGCAAAACCCATGTTAATTGTAATGAAGGGACATGTCACCCAGTACACAGTGTTGCTCACTGGAATACAATGAAAGCCCATGGCCTGGTAGTCTATGGAATAAACTATAACAGGCTTCAGCTACACTGGAAATACGAATTAACCTGATTAATTCACTGCTGACTTAAGTCTATTCTTAGGATTTTTTCGACAGCAACAAAAAATAAAAATAAAATAATGAATATCATTAGCTGAGGTGAGGTTTGTGCTTACGTGGATAGTCTTTGGGATGAGACTTCTCTGACCAGTTCCCATAGAAGGTGACTCTGTACTTTGCTGTTCCACAGGCACAACAGCTGAGCAGAGGTTTATCTGTAGTGTCTCCATACAGGGATTCTGTACAGTAATGAGGGGAAAAGTAAAAGAGCCAGAGAGAAATACAGAAGATTATGAGACAGGTGTAGAGAGAATGCTCATTACTATTAGCAGCAGATGACAGTGATACCATCATAAAGGAGACGAGTAGTTTAAGAAAGTAGCAAAAGGAAGGAAGAGAGTAAGGGTATGAGAAAAGGGGAGGATGTGCAGCACAGTTCTTTTGATCTGTTGTGTGACATTCAATGTCATGCAGTCAAGGGGTCACACTTATGTACTATCATTCACATGCCACAACATAAAAAATAGTGTAAAATAAGACAGGCAAATAAAAAGACTAAGTTGGGAGGGACATAGAGTAACAGCAGGGAAATTGAAGGAATAAGAAATGCATAGTAAATTATTTATTCTATGTCAACGAAAGAAACCTACCTTTCTCACACATTCGCTTGGTGAGTGAGCCTTCATCCTGGAAATTAATTATCCTCTTCTGCACAATACTGGCCCTGCACATAGAGAACAAAAAGTAATGAAGACATATTGAGGTGTGAAGTTTGTTGCGGCCAGCACTGAGTGTAAATGTAAGCATAAGGGGCAAAGGTATGAGTTAAATGTCACAACAGGAAAAGATGAGAAACATTTTGGAGAATCTGTGAGGTTTAAAAAAAACAAAACAGGCAGCAGGAAATGTGAAAAATCTTGACTTTTAAAATGTGACAGCCTGAACAGTGGATTGTGGCAGATGGAACAGGTGCAGAGTTATTCATATCATCTTCCTTTTTCCCCCCAGAAGAATTCTAAAAGCAGGTATCAGAGCCCACAGGGACATTGCAAAATCAGTCTTTCAGACGTAGGCATTCAATGTCTCATACAAAGACCACAAAAAGCATGCATCAGCATTAAGATATAAGAGTACATAAAGATGAGATGCTGAAAGGCTGAAGAAAAAACTGAAAAGGAGAGAAAGACAGCAAACAAAAAATAGGTTTTGCACAGAATAAAGGCCCAACGGCACTTTGTAAGTAAAATTCGTAGAAATGCAGAGGTACTAGTAGTAAGCTATATGCACTGTGTCGATTGGAACTGAATGACAGGCCAACAGTAATGCTGCCCAAAATGTGAGGCCTGGCAGAGGGGAGCTTCGCTAGATTGAGCTGTCTGAAAGACTTGTTCCACCGGGTGCTGGGGAACACAGGTCTGAGAGGGACCTTGACATGTAAATCAGCCACAAACAAACCTTTTTAGAGGCCAGCATACTTGAGAAAACTACAACAGCATACAAGCCTCCAGGCACCTAACTTCCTCTCAAACACCAGCTTTGGTTAAAGGAAAGTTTCCATGGGGATAAAACCCAACAATGAGGTGCTGGAAGGAGGTGCTGGGAGTAAAGTCTAATCCAGGTGGGCCCCATCCAGTTGGACTGTTATGATAGCATTTATTCTGGAGTATCAAACTAAGCTGAGCTGTATTGTGCTCTATTGAGCTGAACTGATCGCAGAACTTGCCCTTCACAGCAAAAAAATACATACAGTGACTTGGTGTACATTGACATAGAAGATGAGAGAAATTAGTTGAAGTAATTTCCATATTTGAGTACTCACAGTAAATAGTAAGAGTAACTGCAATAAAACATCTATTCACAAGAATTGTTAGCTAAGGTAATGTTAACGTGCTAACTAAACATTAGATCACTCTTCTACCCATAAAGCTACTGTAGCTAAATAAAACAATCATTCTACAAATCACCAGAGGTGTCAAATGTATTCACACTCAGGTAGAAGTATAGATACTAGGGTTTAAAAAGACTTCTGTAGAAGTTGAAGTATCAACTCAAGCTTTTTACTTAAGGACAAGTGTGACAGTACTGGTTTCAAAATTACTTAAAGTATAAAAGTAAAAGTAATGTAAGGGGGGAAAATACCATTAAGGATGAAAGCTTAGGCCGCGCCACAGGGGCCTATAGTGCACTACCCCACCTCCCAAAAAAACAGTTTTCTAAAGGCCATAATGACTATAACGTTATGTTAAAATGTTACTGTTGAAAATTTGGGATGCACCTATTTCAGCCACATTCATGCCCATTGAAAATGAACACATATTAGTACAATGCAAATACATTCAAGAACCATATATGTGTACTACTGAGCCTCCATTTCAAACAGAGACGGCCAAGACAGGTCATATCCTGCACACTGCCTTGGGATATGAAAAATCGTTTATGTCATACATCACACTAAGGTCTCTGTGGTGGCCACAGCCACACAAATGTTGGTTTGAGGTTGAACACACTTACCACATCATTACCACATTAACACTTTATTACCTGGCTGCTGGGTTCTCTTCTTGGTGGAATAAATTATGGGGCAAGAGTTATGTTTTGTTGACTTTTTTAAGGGGCCTATTATGGTGCCACTATAACTCTTTGCCTTTATTTACTTTGTTGAATTTGTTTTTGTTTTGGGGAAAATAAACTTTTTTTGAACTTTAACCCTGTGTCCCTGTGTTCCTTGACTGCTTTGTCCACAAAAGTCTCACAACTACTACTCACAACGTGTCAGAATAATAGTATACACATGAGAGAAAGACAGTATACGTTGTAGTGGTGTGTGAGAGAGTTTGATCAAAATAGTTAAATATATTGAAAATTATATTTTCTGACAGGCTGTTAAACCAAGAAGAAGATACGGAAAAGGGAATCTTTCTATCAAACATACTTTATTGAGTTAAATGTTCATCTATTAACCTTTCAACATATTATCAGCAGTACCACAGAGCAGATTCAGGCTTTGATTTCAAGAGGCTGTAAGCCGGAATGGCCTTCCTTTTTAGTCAAATTATCTTTTGACTTAAACACTCTGAAATGTTACTATTTTCTTTCTCTCATTCCTTCTCACAGAAAGAAACAACACACAATTTATTCATTCACATACAGGACACAGTGAATACATTGTCTCAAACACACTATATACTACAACTACACATATTAATTAACATACACTACTATTCTCCCTCACATACACTCTCTGTATTTTCAATTTCACTCAAACACACCATATTTCACTCTCATAAATATTAACTTTCTCATATGCATACTTTTGGGGTATATTGGGGAAAATGTGAGATTGTGATGGTGTGGGTAAGCGCAAGTATGATTTATGGCCAAAATGGCCAATGTGGCTGAAATGATTCAAGGTGAGCAACACCACCATCACATCTCTTCATGTGGCATTGCTATGGCGATCATCTGAGAGTCCCGCCTACACTGAAGGGGTCCTATCTGCAGGGGAAAATAAAATAGAGAAAACTACATGGTACTGAAAGTGAGGTGAGTTGAACCATGCTGTGGAAATGAGGCGTAATTGTTCACGCTTTAATTCAATCTCACACCTATTTCACATATCTCCCTGAAAGAGAGAAGCACACTCTGCCTCACTGCTTGCCCACTTTCCTGGGCTGGCCAGACAATCAAGCAGAGTAATGCTTATTTAACATCCAATTTAAATTCTATCTCACTTTGCCAAATCCACACGGCCACCAATCCCAATAACCCCAAAAGTGCACTGATTTGAATGTGAGTGATTCTCTGTGGAAGGGAGTTTGTATGCATGTTTGAGACCTTAACAAAAAGACAGAAAGAAGAGAGAGTGAGAAAGAGAATGAAAGAAAAAAGCAAGATAGATTTAGTCTTTCTATGGCTACGTTTCCATTTGCATGCTCCGTAGATGTGTAAAAGAATTAAATAAATAAATAATTATTTAGTTATATTGGCCCCTGCTACAGCTGCTACCTGCTACAGATATTTAATTACTGCACAAAAGCAGACTTATTTACATTTAATTTATAAGTGTCTGCTTGACTATAGTGGCCTGTCAAAGTCCTCCTTGATCTGTCCTATCATTGCGCTGAAGGAGATTAGCAGACTCTGACAGCTGCATGTGGTTGTGACATTCATCTGATCACTGATACACTGTCTCACAAAGACAGCCCATCAGAACACATCACACTACCCTCCATATTACACGCCAGAGGGGGATGACAAATAAATTGCTTCCTACCTACAAATGGAAAGATGAGAGATAGTGCCAACTTCAATGGCGAGTGCAATGTATAGATTGTATTTTGATGGGTGACGTACTCTGGCTCCAACCAAAAGGATTCAGCTGTTACAGTAACTCCTGACTAGAGCTCCACTTTTTGTCATCTCTTTGCTAAAAGTTGCTGTGAAGGACAGTTAGCTCTGATATTGCACAAAGAACAGTCTGGATGAGGAGTCACGTGATGGCTGGACAGAGATGGCGGCTTAAGGTGTAGCTCCTGGCCCAAATTTGTCAAATAGTTGTTTTATATGGTTCCAAATTTTATATTTTACCACTTTGTGCTAGTTAGAGTTACTTGAAGCAGAATGGCAAAGAAGAACAAACCCCAATGCATTGATGCGGATGCCATTGCAGAGGCATTGCTGGAGAAACAGAAAAGCTACCTTGAGCCACGTTTTTCTCAGATCCAGTCTCAGATTCAACAGATGGGCCTCAACAACGAAATAAGATAACTGCTATCCTTGCCCAGCTAGCATCTCTGACTGCAAGCCTTGGCTCTATCACATCTGATGTGAACAACTAAAAACTACAGTGGAAAGCAACACATGTATACTTGACAGTCATGGCCAAGCTTTTTGGGAGCTGGATGTGAAGCTAGCAGACATGGAGGACAGAAACCAAAGATGCAACATCTGCATCGTCGGGCTAAAAGAGGGGCTAGAAGATGCTAATGCTATTCAGTAGCTCTCAAGCTTGCTGCCTAAGTGGTTCCCGAATCTAGCAGATGTTCAGCAAAGAGATTATGAGAGCCCACCGAATTTACAGTGATAGCCCAAAGAAGAACACCACTACTAATCGTACGCTGATTTTCAACGTCCTCTGCTACACAACCAGGCAGGCGATCCTTCAGGGTGCACAGAGATCTCCGCTTGTCATTCAGGTCCGGAAAATTCACTTCTCCCCGGATTACAGCAACTTTACGGTCAAGCGGCAGCAAGCCTTCTATCAAACCATGGACTCAGCGCGAGTCAAGGGTCTGGATTTTTTCCTGCTTTATCGGCAACACTAAAGATCAGAGACGGTGCCCAGTACAGAGCATTCACCTCCGCCAGGGATGCTAAGGACTATGTGAACCGGGCTGCGCCCCATCCTCCTCCTGCGGCCTGCTGTGGCACCTGGTTAAATCAGCTTGACTTGCCTCGGTTATCAGCAGAGGAATCAGCTAGCTTCTATTGAAGAATTAAGACTGGCAGTACAGAATATGCAAAAAGGAAAATCCCCAGGCACTGATGGGATTCCCCCTGAATTTTTCTGCAACTTTTGGGAACAGTTGGGTCCTGATCCTTCTCTACATGATTAAATTCTCTATTGAAAAGGGTGAATTCTCATATGTCAACATTAGTGAACCCTGACCAAACAGGATTCATAAAAACGAGACTAGCAGCAGACAATGTTAACCGCCTTCTCCATATTGTTGATGCACAGGAGGACAGTAAGACCCCAATGTCACTTCTCTTTCTTGACGCAATGAAAACATTTAACAGACTTGAGTGGCCATTTTTATGGTCAGTCTTAGAGGTGATGGGCTTTAGTAAAACTTTCATTGGCATAATTAAATCTTTGTATTCTAATCAGCCTGAGTCTTAACCGGACACACCTCCTCCTCTTTATTTCCAGTTTCTAGATCCTCATGCCAAGGCTGCCCCTTGAGTCTTGCTTTATTTGTCCTCGCTCTAGAGCTGCTGGCTCAAGCCATTTGCCAATCGATCACGGTGTCACCAATACACATTCAAATCCAATACACAGCATCATGTCTCATTGTGTGAGGACAATGTTTTGATCTTTTTAGACCTTCTATCACTATGCGAGGAGTATGGAAGCTTATCAGGCTTTAAAATTGACTGGTCAAAATCTGCACTTCTTCATTTAAATGACTCTGGTCGCAATTTAACCATCTCTAATAACATACCCATTGTTAAGCAGTTTAAATATTTAGGCATTGAGGTCTTCCCCTGCTTAAACCAGATTATTAAGCATAACTATTCTGTTGCCCTGAACAACGTTTTGAAAGACATGGAAAAAAGGATGGGAATGTTTATTCAAGCCCGTATCTCAGTGGTTAAATTGAATATTTTACCCAGTATTAATTTTGTGAGCTTTATGCTACCTCTCTCCTCTCCTGCTGGCTACTGCCGTAAATTACAATCAGCAGTATCTAAATTCATCTGGAAAGGCAAGTAGGCCGCGACTCAAGATGTCTACTCTACAGAGAAGGAAAGAGGATGGTGGCCTCTCAGTTCCTAACTTCAAACACTATTTATTTTCCTTTGTGTTGAGGCCCCTTCTCACCTGGTTGAATCCAGATACATGTGTTTGCTGGCGTACCTTAGAAGATACCATGACAAAACCTTGGTCCCTCCAAAAAGTTATTTTCACCCATGTTTCTAACTAACAGTGCCAACTACGCTTTGGCCCCATTATCTCACGTCTTATCAAGACTTTGAGATTAGCTGAAACATGCTGCCGTGTAGCTTGCAACTGGCACACTTTTCCCCCTATATTCAATACCACACTCCTGATTGGTGGGAGGCCGATAACAGCCCCACAATGGGAAAAAGGGGAGTTTGTCGTCTAAAAGACATCTATAGCGACGTTGGCTTGTTACCATTCTCTGACTTGCAGAACACATTAGATCTACCATGTTCCTCCTTCTTCTTTTACCTGCAGTTAAGGTCGGCACTCAAGGCATACGGTGTCCCTTGGCAGAGGCCTTTACCCATTCATCCTATTTGGAAGTGATTAACTGTGCAACCTAAAAACCGTGGTATGGTTTCTGGTTTTATCAGTTCTTGGTGGTATCTGGCTGCTCTGCCCTTCCTATTGAGAGGATCTGGGCAAATGATGGCCCAGGCCTGGGTATCGATCTTGACTGGCATGAGGTATGGTCGGTCTAACATTCCAGAAGTATCTCACAATCCAGACCATCAGCAAATTCACTACAATTTCACTCACAGGCCATATCTCACCCCCGTGAAAATGCATCACATGAAAATTATTAACAGCCTTTTATGCACTTTCTGCCCAATTAAAGCACAAGACACATATCTACACATGTTCTGGGAGTGCGCTCCCGTTGGTCAGTTCTGGAACAGTATTGCATCCACAATCTCCTCCTTGTTAAATGTGACTGTGCCTGTTACTGTTAAGGTCTTGATTCTGAATGACCTATCGGCCTTTCAGCTGCCTGGGACTCAGAAACATGCTGTGTTTGCAGGACTTACAGCTGCAAAGAGGATGATTAAGACCCGTTGGAAAACACCACACGACCTGTCTATCCGGACATTGGAAATTTCCAACCTGGATGTGGTCTATTTGGAACTGTCCACGGCACGGATAAATGGTGCCCCAGGGAAGACTCTGTACATGTGGCGGTGCATCACTGACTCCGTGAGGCGTGACCTCTAACTTGCGCAGGTGTTTGGTCCCTTGTCTTGTGCCTGTCTGTGTGTGTGCTTGTTTCTGCGCGTGTTGTTTTGTCTCCCTCCCTCCCGTCTTTCCTCTGTTTAATTAGGGGTCAAAGCCCGAGGGGCTGGGAACCGCGGTAGCAAAGCTACGCGCTTCACACAGCAGGGCTGTGGAACCCTATTGTTTTTCTAAGGATTATTCGTCATCATCATCTCCATTATTATTCTCCTTCGCATAAAACTCACGCTACAACCTAAACCATACATGACAGTGGTGTGCCATTTTTAGGACTGGTCCAAAACTCCGCAAAGAGCGCCACACTGCCACCTTGTATGGTCGAGTTAGTTGTATATGATGCCAAATGGCACTTCTGATTAATAACTTTGTAATTTAATAATATAACAAGTAGAAACATACTGTCTTTTAGAGCTAAAAAGTAACAGTGGCCCCGTTCTGATGATGTCTTTGTTGTCTTTCTATCCCTTATAGAAGGTTTTGTATCCAGCCTAGAAGCCCAGAGTTTTTCGGGGTCATTATGCAATTAATCCATACTGTTACATGCAAGATTGATACACTGTATGTAAGAATTGTAACTAATTTGTCCTTTATATGAGTTATAATGTTCAATATGTTTATTTTTGCACTGGATGACAAAATATATAGAACTGTTTTAGGTAACACAAATGATACACAAAGAAACGATGGTCATAGATTGACTATGAACAACAGGGTTGATGTTTTACAAGCTTTTATAGAAAACGAAATCAGACTGACCAGAGGTTGTCAAAAGTCCTTTAGGGCTCTGGGATATTTGAAACAGCAATGTACCGCCAATCTTGCAGCTCATACCTCTTCATAACACCTAATGTTTGCCTCCCCATGTTACGCTTTGGGTTCCACTTTCGCGAGCTCCTCCGGTTCGCCAATGGCAACTTGCGTCGGGACGACTGGCGCGATGAGGCTCGGACCCCGGTCATAACTGCTTGCAGTTCTAGTTATTATTTGTATTTGTAAAAATGTTATTATATTTTTTTTTTGTTTGCCCTGGGATGCATTCTCATCTCAGTGTATTGTTTGTAATTGGTTGACACTGTTTATTTCTTAAATATGTTTATAAAATAAAATTTAAAAAAGCATTTGATCACAAAAAAAAGAACAGTCTGGACAAAAATGTGGAGAACAGAGATGGGGACATTTACAATGTAAAGTTTAATGAGAATTAAGCACTCATTTATCTACCATTTCCAATCAAGTAGGAGTAGAAAAAGCCCAATTGCAAACAAGTAACAATTAGAGACCCCGTGCTGAAGAGCAACCCTCTCACTGGTTAATTCAAGTTGAAATCTTTTAAGTCAATTGTGCCTCTTACTAGTGTTGAGTAATAAAAAATACGCTAACAATATCTTACGGAATGTGTGTTTACCATGCGGAGCACCATAAGCGCACCATGCGGAGCACCGTAGCCGGCTTCTCAGAGCTCTGTAGTGGTAGTGGCTAAACACATCTACTATCTGCCGCTGATACGACCAGCTGTGACGAAGGTCTGTAGCCATGTCACAAAGTTCTGTAACGGCTGCCGCTCTGTAGTACAAAGCTCTGTAGCCAATTTCATTTGACCAGCCGGTGGTCTCGTAGTTTTCTTATATCATACGTTTTAGTGTGCATAACTTTTCATACAATATCATACAAACCAATTCATGAGAATCCGTTGCTCTCTGTAACACCCCCGTAAAACTGTCAGTGGACTGTGTATTTTTGTAGCCAACAAGACCAGCAGATATTAGATAAGCTAATCTAATAGTTATATATGGTGAGGCAAGTACAGTGCAGTTTTAGATGACAACAGATTTAAAAAGTAAAGAAAAATAAGATAAACTTAAACTTATAAAGGATTTGAAAGGAATCAGATTCAGACTCAATACTCAATAAGCATACTCAAAACTGAATTTGATGCTATTGAACCCCATCCCTACCTCTGACTGCAACCAGCATCACTACTGGGCGTTGTCCACAGTGTGCTCTGTTGCACATGTATCAACAACTAACAGCGAACGTCAAAGTGTACTTAACACACCCTGAACACATTTCTGTATCACTCCAGGAAGATGAGAAATTCAACCAATGTAAGTCAGCAAAAACATTATTTAGTAGTGCAGCGAAACTTACAGGTACATTCTTTTTACCAAACAAGAATGGGATAACGGACAAATAACGGAAACCTTGGCCTGATATGAGTCTAGCATGTAGGAAAGCTGAAAATACTCGATTGGATGGTAAGACTTTCAAAAACAGTGCTCTAAGAACAGGAATTTGAATGAACATCGTTGCCTGACCCTATCATCACAAACCAACCTTAGACGGAACCAAACCACCAAACTCAGTCATTCCATTTAAAAGACAACAACTGCCCGTCAATTATGCTGCAGGAAACCACTCTGGAGGAGCACAAAGTCCTGGAGCAACAATTGAGTCACGGAAGCTTTCTAATTGTAACACACATGCCACACATACTCTTAATTTCATGGCCAGATGTTTTTTTTTTTTTTTTAAATAACCATGTTATTTTACAAGCAGGCAGACTGACTGAGCTCTTTTGGGATGTGAAACGACATTTACCCTGCCTGTTGTGGTAATTTAAATTTCTTCTCTAACATAATCTAAACAAATTAGCAATCTTCTTCAGTTGTTTCATTCTCTGCATGTGTTGTGTATCCCATGTTTCTCTGCTTGTATGGGTTGTATGATAGCATAGCCACAGTTTTCATATTAAAAGTTAGTTACAGGAGATGAACCTCCTCAATCAATACCATTTCTGCCATCATCCCACTGAGCTTTATAAGGAGAGCCGAAATACCAACATGACCTGCTGCGATAAAACTACTACAACACACCACAGTGAAGATGAAAACAAAGAGGAGATAGATAAAAAAGAGAGGAGCGGAGAGCGAGGAGTCAGAGAGAGTACAGGAAAGCTTAGAGGTTATTGAGAGGGCAGGTCATGAAGATACAGCAGAAAGATAAGGACAAGGGAAATGGAAAGCACAGAGACATAGAAAAAGGAAACCTTCTTGCATTCTGTATCAGCCACACAATAACATGCATTACCATAAAATGCAACCTTTTCATCATCCCGTTAACATAGGAACAGCAGAGATGTAGACCAGGCAGCAGAGAAACCGACTAGGTGCACACACAGTTAAATCATGTATTGATCAGAAAGCCTCGTGAGTCACAATCCCTTAGTATCTTTCTACCTCCTGTACTCTCATTATTTTCCCACAGTCCTGGAATGGTAAATGGATTCCAGCCATGATTTGTCTTCAGCTGAACATGACTACCCTTCTGTTTCCAAGTAAGCCCAGAGGACACAAAACAGCAGAATTGATTGATGTCAATCAGCCGTATAACTAATAAAAGTAATGAATATTTTATGAAGCCAAGTGGGAATGAAAATTTGACAAGGCATTCTGTACTTAACTCTGCATAGCTTAGGGGGAATCCATGTACTGAAACTGGTTTACTGTACATGTGGACTTGATGTATGCTGCTAGTAATGTTCATAATACCAGAGAACTGTAGTTCTTTACATTAAATGATAAAATTTTGATATGTCTTCGTATGACAAAATTAAATATAAGCTACTTAACGCATCTTGTAAAGCATTTATGTAAAATTGAAAAACCAATGCTTAAAGTCATCCTACTACAAAACGTCAACCTCTCTCACATTAAAACTAACAGTTACTCAGTTCCCAGTACACCTAGCTAAAATAATGCAGTCTGACGTAAAAGTCCTGCAATAAATCCTTATGATAATTTTGTAGGGAGTAGCTTGCGGTGCTGTTGGACTGTATTGCATTATACAGAGAGGTGTTTGTTATTTATTCAACCCTCATTGAAATAAGTGCTTTCAATCCGCTATAATAAATTCACATTCACAAAATACAAGAAGACATGTTAGTGTGGCTGCTTGGAAAGTAGAAAAAAAAACACCCTTATTCATCTAAACGCACATAGTATAGGGGTTGCACAGACTAGTCAACCTTTACTCCTCCACAATGGCATTTTGACCAAGTTTCTGATCATGTGGTTTTGTCACTAACAACATTGAACTGTAGCACCATAACAGTCAAAAACATAGCTCATTTGGAACTTCCTTTGAAAGCCACAAAACATTTGGGACATAAGACAATATTGAAGCTGAGGACAAGGAGAGGTGCCTGTAGCTGTTTGGCCTTCTGCTACGCTAAAGGACATTTGCAGTCAGCTGTTTGTGTAAAGACACGCATGAACTACGTGCTAATGCTAACATTACAGGCCCTCCAGCATTGGATCACTGGATTATCACACGGAGCCCAACATAGGAGACATAAGTCGAGCTACACTTAATGGACATTTAAATTTCATGCACACATAACTAAACATAAACTAAATGCATTTGTTGCTAACGAGGACGGATAATAGACTTTGCACTGAGTGTTTGTTTATGGCAAACTTTTGATTGACTGACAATCACAGAAATGCATGACACATATTTAACTAGTCAACGTCAACTTGACTTTCATCACATCAAAGTCAACTTTAAAAAATCTGTCATGCAACACCTAGTATAGTATGCTTTGAAAATAGTCAGTAAGAGATAATTACAAAAAAAATCTATAATTTAGGACTTGCAGACTAAGCTTGAATCTTGTATTCTCTATTGATCCGCAGGCAGTGATGGAGGAAGAAAACAATGCCATTTAAAAACCCTCCACATAACCAGACCTCTTAGAATGTAATGAATTACAGTTAACCAAGCACAAGGACCGGTTTAGCTAAAAGTCAATCCTCCACCAGTAGTGTATAGTGTATGTCTAAGCATTTAAACTGAGGACTTGCCTCTGCTCATCAGACTCGGCATCAGTCGCGGTATACATACTTAATAGAGACACAGCCAGAGCCGCTGGGAGGCGCAGTCCAAAACACCTGGATGCTGGTGCGTCTGCGAGGAGTGCTCTCTGTCACTGCAGGGGGGCAGTTGGTCATGAACTGTGTTTCCTCCTCATCAATTATCTGTTAAGCACAAACACACACACCACACACACACACACACACACACACAGAATGAGATTAGTGATAAATGAAAATGTCCTCAGACAAGACTTGCTTCAAAGGCACTTGAAACATCTGCAGTAATTTTAGTCATTAGGTGTTGGACTATTTCATATTAATTTCCTCTCCCATTGTCAGCTCAAGTGCCTATAAACATAATTAGCAGCTGAAACTGACATTGATTTCACACTTTCAGGACACATATAAAATAAATCCAAACTACAGAACGTGAGAGTTGTTGGTACAACAAACACGTCTGACTTTAGCAGCTATTACGTTAAAATGAACAGAAGGCTCTCACACTCACTGGTTCCAACAAGGGTTGTGCCGACATCCATCGTGATGGTTGACCGGCATCACAATGGAGAGGCACCATCGTGATGCCCCCCCCACTGTCAGACACACACTAATCCTAGTGGACGGGAAATTGACAACTGCAGCAGGCTTAAACTAGCAAAGACACTTGCGTCAGGCTTTGCGCTGTGTTGCCCCTTATTTGGAAACTACCTCCCCCCTCCTTACGTCCAAGCTATTTGTAGCGATACAGTCTCTCTCTCTCTCCCTGTCAGTATAGTAGCTTGCTCTACATGGAATAGTAAAGTATCAGCATGAGGTAGGTCAGGCTCTGCGCCTCAGCTTGGACACTTGAGCAAGAGAGGAAAGGCGTTAACGTAGAACACTATCATACTTTCCTTTATCCCCTCAATGGACTAACTTTGTGGATACTACTGTGTGTGTGCATCAATAAGTAAGTCTGAGGGCAATTTTATGTGGGTTTTAAATGTACTTACAAAGTAATAAAATTCCAAGGGGTTTTTTTTTATGTGGGGACTACAGTGAAATAAAAGTGGGAGAAGGGGGAATGACATGCCGCACGGGGCCACATTTGGCGTCGTAGGGCCCCGCGCGGGGTAGTAAACTTCAAAATGGCTTTGCCTACCAATGAGCATCGGGCCCCCATGTTGTTCTTCTTGAATGGGGTTATTCTTGCAAATATAACCGATAATTTTTTTTTCATCCGAAAGGGTTTTTAGGGTTTTTCTGTTTTCGCAAAGGCAATTTCCAGTACTGCGTTAAAAACTTTAGGCACTGTGTAATGAAAATAGGGCTTTTTAATTTACGCCCCTACCAGCGGGAGCAGTAAAAACTTTATTTCGGGGATTTTTCTACTTCCCAAAGGTCGGAACCCAAAAGTCAGAATAAGAGACAGGCGGGCAATTTTTTATTTCCATTTCCTGTAAAAAAACTTCATTGTCGGGGTTGGGTCAAGGGCACAAGCTCCCCAACCCTTTTTCCCCCAAATACCAAAAAAAAGGTATTTTGACTTTGACACCCAAAAAGCATTTTGATTTTATCGAGTTTAAAACCCCGATGTGGTCCACCCTTGTTTACAGTGTCTCAAAAATTTACCTACACATTCTTAAGTTGCTAAAAAAGGAAAAAAAAATCATGTTTTGGAAATTTTTTTAACCTAAAAAAAATAGTAAATCCAAATTTTAAGGACACCCAAATTTTTTTGTGATGAAAACGTATTTTTAATAAATAATGTTTTATTTAAAATCAGGGGGGCCTAAGTAACATACCCCTATGTTAAATTCCCCTAGGCAGGCAGATTTTTTTTATTAAAGGCCTTTTTCCGGGTTTGAATTATCTCCTGATAAAATTCCCCTTTGGCCTTTTGAATTAAAATAGCCCCCCCTTTACAAAATCTTTACCATGCTTTGAATGGCTGGGATTTTTATAAAAACATCTCTCATCAAACAAACCAGGGTTTGTCTAAACGAAATAAAAACCCTGCCCTTTTCTAAGCATGGGAAAAGTAGTGAGGAGTGGGCTTTTTTAATTCAAAAAAGGGCCCAAGGGCTTTATCAGGAATAATTCCGAAACCAGGAAATAATGGCCCTTTAAAAATAAAAAATTTCCGGGCCCCTATGGGAATTTAAAAAGGGGGGTGTAACTTTTGACCCTGATTTTAAATAAAACTTATTTTTTACAAAACGTTTTCATTTACAAGAAAATTGGTGTCCAAGGTTTGGGTTTTTACCTCATTTTTTAAAATTTTGGGATTAAAAAATTTCCAAAAAATGATTTTTTTTTTCCCCTTTTTTAGTCAAATTTAAACGTGTATTAAAATTTTTTAGCCCACTGATCATGACACGTAAACAGCAAAAAAAAGAACATCGCCCGACCTTTTCTCAATTGAAGAGTCCAAATGCATTGCCCCCTTTTACTTTAAATACCCTCGAGACACGACTTCATTTTTTAACTAAGAAGGGAAAATTTGAGACTTTTGCAAAGGGGGCGCACCGGAGCGTATTCATGCCCAGACCAGGATTGTTTGTTGGAAAGTGAAAACAGGGAACAACTTTCTCACCCCAAAAACTGCAAGAGAATTTCCTTTTTCAGCCATGTTTTGATAGTTTCCTTTTAAAAGGGATTTTGTGGGCTGTGGTGGTTCTGTGGGTGGTTCGTTGTGTGTGTGTGGTGGTGTGTGTTTTTTGTTTAAAAGCATGGAGAGGGGGAATCGGAATCAGAGAGACCAAGGGGCTTGTGTGCGTGCGGGTGCTGGTGTTTGGCGTGGCCTATAGGTGTGGGGTTTTCGCCCCCCCCCATGTTCCCCTGGTTTCAACGGGACCTGGGTGGCTGAGGGGGCCAACACATGTTTTTAAACCTGAATCCCCTGGGGGAAAGCTTAAAACCCCCCTGCAAAAAAAAAAAAAAGTTTTTTTCCAACTGACCTATGACCATTTTTCTAATTCTAAATTTTCAAACTTTTTACTAATAGATAGATGGTGAAAAATGTGACATAATTGGAAAAATGTATGCATTTGTGCATTAGAGTAAGTGATTGGCTCTCCACTGGTCCAATCCACACAACAATATTGATCTAAAATAACAAATAATTTGGAAAATTGAATGCAAATTGACCAATTTGCACAGAGAATTACTTGTCAAACATCTTTGTTGTCGTAATTTCAGATCATCCGTGTGGAAGTATGACGTGAAGACGATGCACCCACAATCTCTGTTAAGTCTACATATACTATTAAGTTATACAGTGTGTTGCCCTCACAGTGGCACCGATTTCACCCCTTGCATAGCCACATTTGCCTTTTCTTGTTTTATCATTTCACCCTGCTGAGAAGTAATGTCTCACCAGACATTGCCAGCTGGTTTACGCTCCTGCCAACACACACACACCACACAGACACACACACCACACACCCAGACACACACTTGCCACGACACACACCATCCACACACACACACACACACACACCCACACACACACACACCACACACACACACCCACACACACACACCCAACACACAACCACACACACACACACACACACACACACCACAGTGGCAGCTGACCTTCCCAGAAAGCTCAATAAAAGTGCTTTTCATCAAGTCAGGAGCTGTCCTAAGACGGCTGAGACGGGACACACCATGAGATTTCAAATGAGCTGTATGTTAAATAAAGCCTGACGTCTTCTGTTGCAGCTTCTTTTTTCCATTCTTCTCTCAATGCCTGGAGGGCAGCCCACCCAGGACTCTTTCAGAATGGAGGAATGGTGTGTGTGTGTGTGTGTGTGTGGTGTGTGTGTGTGTGTGTGTGTGTGTGTGTGTGTGTGTGTGTGTGTGTGTGTGTGGTGTGTGTGTGTGTGTTTGACATAAAAGACATAAAATGTGAAAAACTGAGCAGGTGATGATAGAGGGATATATCTTTGGACAGCAGTTTATTTTTACTGTGCTGTGCTTTTAGCGAAACAGGTGATCATCTGCAACTGATACCTTCCACTTCTTAAAACCTAGCAGGCTTCTAATTAAAGGCAGGTCCCAGTAATGGCATATCCATTATTTTTTACTTTTAATGCCAATATCTTAAGTCTACGGTCACACATCTATCTATCATTCTGTGTGTACTCCACACTCAGTTGCATCCATGCGTGGAAAGCAAAGAGACTGAACGTGACTAAATGATGTAGTGTTTCCTCTCTTCACTCCTGACATTTAGCACCCTGTCACACCACGCCACACTCCGCCATACGGCTGAAGAGCATGTTCAAGGCTGGCACTAAATAACAACAGCATGGAATCTCATGCAAGAACCCATAAAACAGAAGAAATCTGGCCAGTGTTAGCGCTTGTTAAAAACAAGACAAAAATAAAATGTTCCCGCTTTTTATGTCCTCACATATTCAAAGCACAGGTTCACAGTGAGTGCCACGGCATGGCCGTAGCTGTGATCAGAGAAGCCTGAGGGCTGCTGTGCAAGCCCTTCCTGTGTATTGTACTACAGGTTCAATAAAATAATAGGGTTTTATGTGGGAAGCGACTGAAAATTCCACATTTGCTGTTAAACCCATTTAACAACTGCTTCTTTGCGAGTTCTGCCCTACAAAGACATATGCTCAAGTTCTGGGCAGGAGTGGAAATTTGGCCTAAAACTTTATGATGTTATGCATTTAAAAAAACAAAACTCTGCATCGTGATATATTGTACCTTTACTGTTGTAAACTGAATAAAAATATTTCTCTAACATGTTGTTACTTGATACAGCTAAAACCCAATTCCTCAGATGCTCAGTTCTTTTCAAATCCAAAAACAGGAAGTCATTTTGTGCACTATGGACTTTTTGAAACTGTTGCCTAGATTCAAATGGAATAGACATTGGCTGGAGACAGTAAGCTAAAAGGCATACGAAAGAACAAGAACCAGTAGAGTGGAATTAATTCAAAAGGTTCTAAATGTAATGTTATGTAGAGGTTTTCATCATGCGAATGTGCTGTAATAGTATCTACATACATTACATGATGTTATATGTATATGAATAATACTTTGTAACATTCTAGAAATAAAGTTTATCATTACATGATCATTATCCTTCCTCTCTCTGGACTCACACACATACACATACGTCCAATCTTCTCTCTACCACTCAACTCCTCACAACTGCATAATAATTACAAAGACCTCACACATTTGGCCATTATCACATGCGTGCAAAAGCAACAGTTTCCTTGCCTTCTCTCTCTTCTTTTGGCACTCTTGATGCCACTCTCTCTCTCATTTTTTCCTGCTTCTTACAAAACTCCAGCTTGGCTTATCTGTGTAAAATGCTTATTAGCCTCTCAACTAGACCAATTATACACATCCTACATACATGAACTGTACTATATGCCTGCTTGTGGGCACACACTTTTCAAATTCCACACGTGTACTTTCACAGCCTTGAAAAACAAAGCTACATGTAGACTCTTTTCATACGGTTTAAAAAGCCTACTAAAGAAGCTGGGGTGAGAATTATCGCACTTTGACATGTCAAGACAGGACGCTGTGCAAAGCAAATCTGTCAACACTACCATCCCCCCAATCTACAATAAGATTTGTCTATTTATTCACACAAGTTACGCACAGTGCTGGAGTCCAGAGGAAGGATGGTATGCAGGATGGACATTAAGTACCAAGGCTTAACTACCGGTGTGGCAGATTAGGATATGTTAATTAATTGCCATGGAACTGCACTGTGAATAGAGAAAATGTGCAAATTGTTGAATTGTCAAATCGTTTCTGATTGTACAAGCAGTCATGTCATTAGCTGCTACCTTACCTGGAAATTGCCAGTGTAGTCCTCCTCTCTGTCTCCTTCTGCACCCTCCTTCAGGGCAATGAGGGTGAACCCTCTGAAGTAGGAGGGACTGGATGCAATCAGAGTCACTGGATGGATTCAAACAAGAGTGACAGCAAGCAGCTAAACTACAATACTCACTGCCAAACATAAGGTGGGGACTACCTGCCTGAGTAGTGTTACACTTATAACAGTGGATAAATGGTAATATATTCTGATAGAATTATAATACTTCTTGTATGCACAATTAAACATGCCACCTGTTATTGTGAGTGTAGCTTACATGACATTAATTATAATGGTTCCGTCTCAGCCAGGCAGTAGGCTATTATCAGAAGATGTTGACGTGTTTTTATGCATTTGCAATTCAGCAGAACATAAAAGAATGTTCATTTACTTTGAGGAAACTTAAATTTGCTGTACTTGACAACTTTATCAGATTCTTGGGATGGGAAGTGTCTAAACTTCAAAATAACTCGTGATTACCAACTCCCACTTTAAGCTAATTCAGTTATTGACTTTGAATGATATGAACCTATTTATAATTAGGATAATAATAATATTAATCAAGAAAATAATGAACTAACCGCAGTGCAATATATTGTCAAGTCCAGAACAGCATGCTTCTTTGAGATTCACAGAGCAGATGGCACATGCAGCTCCAAACAACTTCCACTTTAAACAAAAGCTATAAAATTTGGCACAGCTGCCTTTTTAAAAAATCTGTTTTTACTATGAAAGAGAATACCAAAAAGCATGGAAGAGTATGCAGAGGGATTAGGCTTTATATAAACCTTCAGATTTGTTCAGCATGACTATTTACTCAATTGTGTCCAATTAGGTTGAAAGGAAATTGTTGTCACCTTTGGCTATTATAGTTATAATAGTTTAAACGCATATTTCGTTATTGGGATCACAGTAAGGAAATATGCATTTAGTAAATAGGTGGTCCTGCATCGATGCAGGGCCATCTATTTACTAACCAAATATGCTTTCAGGGCACATATACTCGCTTCTCAACAAAAGTATACTTATATCAAGTTTGCATAGTCTACTGACCGTAGACTCGTATTTATTTCACAATACGTACATAGTGGAAACCAACGCAGTGTGCGTAAAATCCCGATAAACACAAACCTCTGTATGTGCTCCCTGGCTGATAGCTCTCAGGGTCTCCCTCAACGCGGAGGCGAAACTCGCTGTTGCCCTCCTTCCGATTGCTCTGAGCCCGTAATATCCGACTACAATACCCGTCTCCCTTCCCGAATCTCTCAGAGGGCTCCTCGGTGAATGCAAACATATTGCACGCCGTGATGGAGATGAAGCAAAGCAGGAGAATAAAGCGCGATTGTAGCCCGGTTGTTGTCATCTTGTAGGTTTCCGAAAGCCAAGTTGATGCGCGGAGATGAAGGAAACGTTAAAGCTCCTGGTTCACTCCTAAATGAGAACCCAACTTGCCAACTGCTGAAGTAGATTTCTGCTCTGCTAGGAGGGTAGCTCCATCCTGGTAGAGCGAGGAGGAGGAGGGACTGGGATGCGCTGTGCTCTCTCGTCCTACGAGAACTGTGTCGCTGGTTAGATTGAACGGGAGAGCAGAGTTTCGAGGAAATGGCCAAGAGAGGAATGAGCGCTGTGTGTCTGTCTCCAAGGCCACAGCTATTTACAGACAGACTATAGAATACTCTGAACCAACAGACTGACAGCAAAGACAAACATTCCCACCAATGAGGAGGACACGTTGGACATAGTTGAACTGAACTCTCAGTGCAGAGAGAGAGAAAGAGAGAGAGAGAGAGAGAGAGAGAAGAGAGTGTGTGTGTGTGTGTGTGTGTGTGTGGGGTGTGTGTGTGTGTGTGTGTGTGTGAGTGTGTGTGTGTAAGTGTCATTACTAAAGAGCCATAAGGATGACACGAACACACACAGAGACACACAAAGGAATTGATAAAGTCTGTTAAACGGTTGTCTAGGTGACTGATTAAATGATAAATGAACTGATGAATTTCACATTGTCTCAGATTTGATGTCAGTATGTGAGCTTCCACCTGATTCAACACATCAGTGAGCTCAGGGGAAGTAAGGTTAGTCATTGTAGTCAAATCTGAGTATGTTTTTTTTTTTAAGTTCGGGACTAAAAGGAACAATGGTCATAATCAACACAAGGAATAGGTTTTTACAGATAGTTCAGTACACTAGGGAACTCTCAGAGAATATTGATCCATCTCAATAATGCAAGGCAGCTTCATTTGTAGAGCACATTTCAGCAACAAAGTAATTGAAAGTGCTTTACATAAAACATTAAAGAGCAATTAAAAACATCTAAAATAGAATAAGACAGGTATGAAATACAAGAATAAAAGTTACAATGCAGTGTAAGAATTACGTAAAAAAAGGCAGCATCAAAAAGAAAAATGACTTAAAAGAACAGAGTTGCAGCATACTCTGGTGACAGAAAGCTGACCCAGATGACAAAGAGTCCTGGGTGGTTCATATTATAGCAGCAGATCAGAAATGGATTTTTAGAAAGACCTGTAAGGACACTGTTACAGTAGTTGAGTTTACTGAAGATAAAAGCCATGGTATTTGAATTGATTTTATGGGGACACAGGGACAACACATCCTGTACCTGATATGGAGGTACGGTCTGCTGGTCTAATTTTCTGATTTGTTTCAGTGAAGGAGGCAAATTCATTGCAGGCCCCGGTGGATAAAAAATTAGATGCTACTGATACTGGAGGGTTTATAAACCTACCAACAGTTACAAACAAGACGTGTGCAAAAACACAGATTAAGTTCGACCTTGCAAAGTCACTGCACCACTTTAGTGCAGACTGAAATATCATGACGGATTGTCATGACATTTCGTATCGAAGTATTTTATATGGACTGTCATGGTCCCCAGAGGATTGAACCTACTGCCTCTGCTTTTTGGTCTCTTTCACGGTAACATATGCACACACACGTTTTCACCTTTAGACCTTAAGTCAGAATCAGTAGTCAGAATGTAAATAGAGTTTAAGTATAACTAATGATCATGACCAAGTGCTGTCCATCAAGGGAAGTTCCCTTTGTGTCCAGGTATGAAACGAATAATACACGTTTAGAATGACCATTAATCAAGACTTTCACTCACATTTGGTGTATTCTTTTCTATTACATAGTATCTTACATTGATTTTTTAACTGCTTGATTCAGCAATGAAAAGCTAATCAAATTAACCGTGCACTGTTTGGCTCAGTAACACAAGCATGTTGATTTAGTGGGGGTTTCAAAAGTTGGATTTCACCCACTTGCTGCCCATTTCAAGCCTTAATGATTGAAGTTAGCACTATTCTTGAAAACATAGTGGGTGTTTGGACCAAAATCATGGTAAGAAAACTACCTTGGAGTAAACTAATCACTTTTTAATCTACCACGTGGTTTACTTTCGTTTGACATTCTGTGTCTCATTAACAAGCCAAGAAATAAAATATTCTCTCCTGACTGCTTACTGCCTCTCTTGCTATCTTCCTCACCTTCTTTTCTGCCTCTTTTTTCTCATTTTCTTTTGCCTTCTAAAGTGTTTTGGTTTTGACAGTTTTCTGTTCACCACTGTTCTCCAGTCACTGAAATAAAAACATGACACGTTACACAACAACACAACTCTGAGAATGAAACGATAAACTTAAAAGTGTTGATGTAATCCCTCTTGTTTTTTTTGCCTCTTAATCTTGCAGAGGAGGAAGGCTACATGTTATTCTTTGTGACAATTTCTTGCAACACCCCCAGAGTTTGTTTCAGTCTTCGAAAGGGTCAGCTAGCATGTAATGAGAATGTAACCATTTCTTTTTTTTTTTTTTGAACTTTATTTTTATTTATTTTTTCGATAACAACATACAAACATGAATACAAACTTCCGACTCGTGTTGGCCTTTACTAGTTACATTAATCGTGGCATCGGGAGGTGAGATAATAAGTATTCTAATCAGGTGTGAGAATGAATACAAAACAACTAAACAAAAACAACACACAAAAGTCGCAATTAAAAAATAATGCAAGCTTACAGTTAGATCCTCCTAGAGATAAAGTGGTCCACATAGTCTTAGGTGCCACGGCATTTTAGGTTGGTCCAGCAGAGCAAACAAATGCAGGAGGGTGATTCACCAATTACATCATTGGATTAGTAGCGGTGTAACAGACTTCCATCTCGTATTGACAGTAGCTTCTTGGAGCCTTAAGGAATATGTGATTTTTTCCATCGAATAAATGTCCCAAACCTTCTGAACCCATATGTTATATGTTGGAGGTGATGCTTTCAGCCATCTGATAGTTATACACTTCAATGCTGCAAGAATGTAACCATTTCTGATGGGCAGTGACAAATAGAGAGTGGCTATGCTTTGGGCATCTACCGCTGGGTTGATGGATGGATGATGGGAGAGGAAAGTATAAGAGTCTATAAGAGGCTAGCAGGACACTGCACCAGCAGGTGTCATGAAAGCATTTTGTTTTACAGCCCTGCTGAGCTGAATCCCTTCATTACCTTCAGTCCTCAGGTTACTCCCTGCGTTTTTTACATAATACACTATGCATTGGAACAAAATCCGCAAGATCCTCACATTCCCTTTTACCAATAATAGTAAAATGTTACCCAAATTTTCAGACATGCACCTAATGAATTATATAAGCGCTGGTCACTCTCCAGTTGAAAAAAACAATAGCTCTTGATTCATAGCTTAAGATTGTTTTGCCCACAGCCTAATATAATACACGTTCATGAGTGCTGTAGCGCTACATTGGGCACATATAATCTTTTGCAGTTTAATTGTTGATGCATTCCTCTAACAAATTCTGCATGAGAATATAGTGAGCCGGAGTCTGCAGTTACTGAATTTGTATTTCTATACTCAATACTCCTCTTTTTGTATTACAGCTGTTGGATTTTTATACCCTTTGAAGAGATGGCAATGTCTCATCACAATGTTAGAGAAACATGTTGTGACCAGGGCAATCTGCTTCAAATTCCTGAACTAGTCAAAAAATGTAAGGAAGTGAATGAGTTATGAGCTGTCATTCCCTCAACAACTATTCTTGAGTTGCCCTTGAGTGGGGCACTTAGCCCCCAACAGCTTCAGGGGAGCTACTCAGAGGCAACAGTAGGAGACCAGATACGTGTGTGTGCAACTAGGGATGTCAAAAACTGCAATGCTGAAAATAGCCTTCACTTTAAACTTACCTTTTCGGGTCATACAAAAGTGATTCAAACGTTATTAATAAAACATTAGCAGGAGAGTATTTTGCATTTTCGTTTTATTCGTTACAACCCAAGCATCAGAAGGCCTTTCTTCTGTGTTTCACAGCAAACGCTGTGCCAGAGGAGTAGCTGCTCCACAAAGATACCAAGAACGTTTCTTTCCGACAACAACCATGGCCAGTATAATCACTAATGCTGCTTGTATCTGTTGTGGCGCCAAAATACGTGGGAAAAACCAAACGGCGTCAATTCTGGGTTCACAAAATCATCTGGAGGCACACACAGCTCTGTAAATTTCACTGCCCACAGACTGCTACAATACTATTTTTCTCCAGCTGTGATTGAAAAACATCAGTGACTCTGAAAGAATCAAAACGCTGAAATGTTTGCGCCCTTTGCGTTACCTGGCTCATAGTCACATCTTTATATTTTCATAATAGCTTTACGTTTGGTGTTAACATTGACCTCTCTCTCTTTTTTAATCTTTTCTTATCCTTCGCCTGTCAACTGCACCAACCAATTAATAGTCTTACACTCACACACACACACACAGACCAACAGACACACACAGACCACACACAACACACACACACACACACACACACACACACACACAACACACACCACACACACACACACACACCACACACCTTTGTTATGGAAGATACATCATTACATACTGTAGAAGAGGGAGGCCTCAACCTCAAGGCAGAAAGCCGCCCACTCTGGTTCTAACCAAGGTTTCTCCATGTTAAAAGGGGAGTTTTTCCTTTCTTTCATCGCTAAGTGTTTGCTTAAAGTGGGTCTCTGTAAATTAAAGCAAATGGTCTAGACCTCCTCTATATGAATAATATCACGAGATAACCTTTGTTGTGATTTGGTGCTATATATATATATATATATAAAATTGACACAACTTGACTCCCTTCCAGGCTAGACTCTTTTATAATGAGCTTTCTTATATTCAGTTTCACAAAGACCTAAACGTTGTTATAAATTTTATGGAGGATATGAGACACATTTATTCATCTTAGCAAAGATATCATTATAGCAGAAATTCCCCTCACACACCCTGTTGTACAGAGACTCACTATAGTTTCTTCACTAACAAGCTTTTGCCTTGACCCCACATAAAACATTTTTTTGTGTGTTGTATGTTTCCAGTCATTGTGCTCAGTTAACCAGCTGCAGGTGGTATTTATATTTAATAGGATGAACATAACAATGGTATCAATTTTCTCATCTAATTCGCCGCCAAAGTAAATAAGTGTATTTCCCAAAATTTTAAACCATTTGTTAATTTTGCCAGTTAAATCTGTTGTATACATGTATTCATGTGTAAATGCCTACAATAGGTGTGCATGAAATGCTGCATGTGTGTATTAGCAGGAGTATAATAGGGTTTTATATCTTTAGGAGCAAAATCTCATCATTATCCACTCTTTTACCACACGCCTCTGACTTTCTCTACTCCTTCACAAGTCTGTGAAAAAAAATTGGGGATGCTTTGATGCGTTCTGAGAGGAATAGAGGTCAAGAGGGAAAATCAAATTAGGCTTTCAGTTGATCGTGGTGGAAGAGGAGAGCCTACTCATTAAACAGCCGAGTCCCCCCGCTGCCATGTCATTAACGCCATATGTAATAACACTGTATGCAGAGAACCTGTGAAGATCTGCCGTGTTGTTTCCACTTAATTGAAGGAGAAAGGGAACCAGTTAGAGGATAGAGACAGGAAAGAAGAAATAAAACTTATTGGATTCCTGTCAGAAAGTTGTAGTCCTTAAGCGTTAATTGCAATTATGTATAGTGTATCCATTGCAGACACATACTGTATACTTTACATCTGCAGGCTGAAACGTATGTATAACAATGACTTGCATATTCTGAACTAGTGAATTAATGGTCCGATGTATTAGAAAACAGGCTCTGATGTCACTCAGCACAGTTAAGCAATCTTGGTCTGCAGAGAGAGTTAATGTCTTTATTTCCAACCTGGCTTCACGCATTCAGGCCCCCATCTACTTCTTTGGAGGTAATGCATTTTGATGCCCATCTAAAAGTCTGAGTGAAACATGTGCTGTTGGGAGGCCAGCAAGCGTACGGGGGCTATCACAAATAATTACAGTCAGCCAGAGGGTGACGGGGATCGCCAGGTGCTGGGGCCTGCTGAAGCATTACTTATTAAATCCTGTCTTTAGCTCTTAGGAGACCCGGGCCATATCTAAATGGCTTTGAGGAAATCACACACTCTGTCAGGAACTATCATGTTTCTGTCTCAGCCAAAGTTTGCCACTAGTCTATGGTAGGCAAATTACAGTGTTTAGCCGCTATAGATTGGCTCAGTAAAACCTTTGCATGAATGTGTTTGGACAATTATATGTAAAATCTGGACATTACAACAAAAAAAAACTGTCTATTAAGGGAGTATTTTAGTTCCATAAAACTTTTATCACAGGTGTTAATAAGTATAAGTCAATACAGAGTCTAAAACCCACACACAATGACAGACTGAAGACCCAGATTGGTCTCTGCATTAATAATTTAATTATGTAAATTTTCCAGTAATTGAATCTAAAAGTGGAATCTTTTATTTTAGATGTAGTCTTTCAAATAACTTTAGAACCAGCTAAAGTAGGGTACATGTACAATTTATATTTAGCTACTGCATCTACAGTATACTCTGACCATAGTAATGCAAATACACAATGTCCTTATAAAGCTGAAGACCAAGATATCCAACTGTGTGAGGTCTGGTTTAAATGTCACATTAACATCTAAGCTGACTGTGCCATAAGTGCTGTGACATTCTCCAACACTGGTATGGGCAACAGACCATCATTAACATGCCATTCAAAATTTGATCCTGTTGTACAATAGGTCTGTCAATGGATCACATCAATTTACAATTTATTATTTTCTCAGAAAACCAATGGTCCTATTTCTACCATCATGAGTTCAGGGACCTGACACTGTATGTTCCACTTGTTTATGATACTTACTGTTTTGTTACCGAGCACTGTTTTGTTACCGAGCATTTTCAGAGAGCCTTTGACCTTTTCTCAGCCTCCACTTGCTGATGACCTTTAGTTAGGAAACCACATGCGTTATCTGAAGAAACTCTTATGTTCTCTGTTCTTGAATGTCATGCCCGGAAGTACTTCATGTCCTGTATCTCTCATCTTAAACACATCCCACTCTATTACCACTACAAACCATAGCAGAACGTAAACTAATTTAAAAGCTTATAATAGACACACAAACAACACTATTTGGTAAGGCGTGCACTTTTTTTAAAATAATGCACATTTTGTACCTAAAAAGAGATAAGAATAGAACACACAAATATGCACTACATACTCTACAGCACCTATCAGCATATTCCCTTCCCTTTTAACTAAGATCAGTAAATCAAAAGCAATTCTAATTTTAAAACATCTGTGTTTGGTTTAACAGATAGATAGCTTTTATTATTAGACTCAAAGTCCATTTAGAAAAACAAAACAACATATGTCTCCACCTGCAATATAATCTTACTAACCATATTAGTACAGTAATGAAAACAAAAAAAGGTTAATGGTAAAACATCCTTTTCCATTACGACATGATTTTATGTAGTTTAGGTTATCTACTTTCATACATAAAGTGATGTTTCAAATTATGACCTGACTCTGCGTCAATGTAGCTGTTGGCCATTTTGTAGCTTTTGATGCTCCTACAGTAGTGTAAACATAGCATTACTGTCCCATCATGCTACTTGTCCAGACTCCATCTTGTCTCATCTTATTTTGCAGGAGTCTCTCCTTGTTCCTGGAGACTTCCATGACTCCCTACAGTCTCTAGTGGGTCCGTACCTCTTGGGCAACTGTAATGAAATGTCATATTGAATAGATAAGAGCAGACCTCGTTTAGGCTGCTTTAAATGACACCAGATCAGTGTGAGGCATCAGAAAGCAGTGTCATATAAATCACTACATAGAAGGGTTTGGCACAATAAAATCAACATACTGTACAATCCAGCGTCATAACTCTACATATACATTTGTAAAAGCTTCTAATGAATTGTGTCAGATAAATAATGAATGAACTTTTGAAGCAATACTTATTTATGGTGACAAGGTGGATAAAATAACATCTTACAATATAATGCAATCCAATGCAACAACAAAACAGGACTGGACTCAAAACATTCTTGAATTTAATCCTTTCTGACATTTATAAGCAAAACACCACATTTATTACATGACTGTTATATTTGGATTGCCTTATATTGTACAGGTGTTTCCTTGTAAAATACTGTTGAGTAAGTGGTACAGTGGCTATAGCTGACAATGTGGCACTCCGTATGGCCATTTCACAGCTGAAATCCAATAGAAGAGCCATGCACAAGAATATATTGAGTTTTGTTGGGAATATTGCCAGTCAAAATGACTAAATTTGTAGCGGCTCTTTTAACAATTGGTGCAATTTGTGGCCTTTAATAATAAAATATTGAAAACTGGACTGATGTTTTCAAAAAAAAAATGGTATTTGTAAATGTAATTGTTAGAAGACAAAAATATTATAAAAGGTTTTAGAGATTTTTGGAGGTAAAGTGACCATTTCTGGAGTAGGTCTGTGGAGTTTTTGCCATGAATTGCTGTGAGTAGAAAACAAGGCAACAAGTTCCATAAATTAAATGGTTTATAAAGTATTTGGTGAGAAATACACAGACCCAATGTAAGTATTGCTTTAGGAAAATGAAGCCCCTCAGCTGGTAACACCTTTGCTATGCATTAGTTGTCTAAATGGTGGTATTACTTAAGACAAAGTTACCTATAGCGTTAATACATTACCTTAGCGGATAATTCAATATTATAATTTTTTCTTCATTAACATCTTTTATCGTGTCTCGTGTATTGTTTAACTGTGACAACAAACTAAAATCGGCCAAAATCTGACTGAAATAAATAGGAATAAGTTTTCCTGTAAGATTTTCTTGTAGTACAAAGGCGAACAAAAACTTTGAGTTACAATAGGGTTTTGAAAATGTTATAGATCCTGTCACATGTCTACATAATGCTTTGATAATTGCTACAATAGCACCCATACTTCCTACCTATTGCAATAATTCAGTTTCCATTGGTTATCAATCACTGAGTATTGCAACTCTTTTCCACAAAGGACAATAGTTCCAGCAGCTCCACTGAAGCCAGCGAGTTATAACAAATATTAATACATGCATGTTATAAGGCATGTGCATCTAAAATCTTTGCATCTATTGTTTTGGACTCTTGCTAACAAAGGAACAGAAGGTAGCAGACTCTCACGTCATCCTTAACATCAATTACATATCTAGTATTTATGATACAGACATTCAGGTTTTGCATCTTCTATTTTCATAGAAATGGGGTATATAGTACCATCTTCATTTTATGAGATATTAAAGCTTTCTCCTGAAATAAGGCATTGTGAGGAGGACTGAGTGCAAAAAAAGGGCTAAAAGCCAAATAAATGCATGTATCTATTTGAAGTGCCATTGAAATTGGCCTTCTTCTGACAAGACATTTCCTCACATTTTCTTCTGGGGCGAGAAAACTTCCATTACTCACACATATATACAGCAGAAGCTCATCTCTTTGCAATCAGCACACACAGAGAGACATAAAAGGTGTGAGAGAAAACAACAAAGAAGTGAAAAGAAATTATTAAAGTTTGAGAGGATCAGCTTAACGACACCAAATAACTTGTTTGTAATTACAGAGAACCTGCCTCCAGAGAGAGTCAAACTTGAAATGAACCACTGGCTACCCTCAGTGTTAGAGCTCCACTGCCCTAATCAAATAGGTTTTTTCAATGCTTCTGAAACACGCATCATAACTTAGTATTTTGGAACTGCATTTGTGGACAGGGCTTTCTTAAAATTAAAAACTGATAGATCAAAACACAGCTAATTAAATTAGAGTTTGAAAAAGTCACCTGAAATTTGTAATATTATGTCAGTACATCTATGCTTTTTCGGAAGTATCCATAGAATGATTTAGAGGTAAAAGGTTTTTTCCACAGTCAGGAGGTCAGTATGCTTCTTCAGAAGAGCTTGTTGCACGGTCGAATTGCTTCACACCCACATTGTGCACTTCTCTCAGGAACTCTCTCTGGAGCTATTTTGTCACTTTTCATGTAAACAACTGAGTGTAACACCATGCGCGTTCTCCAGGAGACACTGTGATTGAGTATATGCACCTTTATCCCCAAGTTTAAACAATATTGTGTCACCCATCCCTCTACAGTGGACAGCTTTTTACTCTGAACTTCCAATGTGGCAGTTCAGAATAACTATTAACACAGACAACACATTGTCCAAACTAAACAAATTAAAATCAAAACCTTAATGTGTTTTGCATTTTGCATCTCCTTTCTCCCAGTGTCTCCATATTAATAGATTCACAAATCTCTGATGATCCCTTTTCTCTTTCCATTGTCACCTCTCCATTTGTGAAGGCTAATCTCTGTTTACATTGCTATCTCATAATATAGCAAGGCAAAGCATACAAACATTTTGCAAGATGTGCTCTTTGGAACCAATATCCAAAGTACAGTATTCAATCATATACAGAGCATTTGTTGTTTAGTAAAAACAATCCCAGAGCCTCCATTATTAGGAACAAAGATGCATGGGACATCAGTTTTCATATAATGAAATATGTGTGTTTTGTGTCTGGCCCAGTATAGGCCTGTCTTACTCAAATTTATGGGCCTCACAAGCAAACAGCTGAATGGGATTTAATGGACCTTGAAGGTTTTGTACACCAGCCCAAAGTGAAGTGATGTATTAGCCCTTCTAAAACAGTTGAGCTCCCTTGTGTAGATACAGTCAGACTGATTGGTCCCTTTTGTCTGCTTGGTTACAGCATGGATAACAGTGAGGTTGTAGTTATTGGCAAGTCATCTAGAACCATCTAGCAGAGTCAATGGAGAAGACTACTTACACTCACCTGAAGGATTATTAGGAACACCTGTTCAATTTCTCATTAATGCAATTATCTAATCAACCAATCATATGGCAGTTGCTTACATGCATTTAGGGGTGTGGTCCTGGTCCAGACAATCTCCTGAACTCCAAACTGAATGTCAGAATGGGAAAGAAAGGTGATTTAAGCAATTTTGAGCGTGGCATGGTTGTTGGTGCCAGATGGGCAGTCTGAGTATTTCACAATTTGCTCAGTTACTGGGATTTTCACGCACAGCCATTTCTAGGGTTTACAAAGAATGGTGTAAAAGAGAAAAACATCCAGTATGCGGCAGTCCTGTGGGCGAAAATGCCTTGTTGATGCTAGAGGTCGGAGGAGAATGGGCCAACTGATTCAAGCTGATAGAAGAGCAACTTTGACTGAAATAACCACTCGTTACAACCGAGGTATGCAGCAAAGCATTTGTGAAGCCACAACACACACAACCTTGAAGCAGATGAGCTACAACAGCAGAAGACCCCACCGGGTACCACTCATCTCCACTACAAATAGGAAAAAGAGGCCACAATTTGCAAGAGCTCACCAAAATTGGACAGTTGAAGACTGAAAAAATGTTGCCTGGTCGGATGAGCCTTGATTTCTGTTGAGACATTCAGATGGTAGAGTAAGTCAATTTGGCGTAAACAGAATGAGAACATGGATCCATCATGCCTTGTTACCACTGTGCAGGCTGGTGGTGGTGGTGTAATGGTGTGGGGGATGTCTTGGCACACTTTAGGGCCCTTATTGCCAATTGGGCATGGTTTAAATGCCACAGCCTACCTGAGCATCCAATCCAATCAATACAATCAATACATTTCAGAGCACTCTTTCCATATGCTCACCATCAAGCATGTGTTGGAATGTGTGCGCCACCACGAATGGGTTACGTCTGTGGATCTGAAAGATGCTTACTTTCACATCCAAATTATTTCCAGGTACAGGAAATTCCTGTGCTTCTCTTTCCAAGGGGCCCGTTTCCAGTTCAACCAACTGCCATTCGGGTACTCACTGGCTCCCCGCATCTTTTCAAAGTGAATGGAAACAGCGCTCTAGACGCTGCAAATAATGGGCATCAGAGTCCTTTTTTATCTAGACGATCAGCTCATCTTGGGGCCCTCTGCGGAGCAGGCGGCGCTGCAGACTATTGAGGTTTTGCAGCACCTGCAAACACTGGCTTCCGCCATAAATTGGCAAAAGAGCTCTCCACGCAGTTGATAGTTTATCTGAGCGTAGACATACATTTGATTGCCATGAGAGCCAGGCTGTCAGCGCCAAGACGAGATGCTCTGACCTCTCTGTTGTCCCTCTTCATGCCACACACCACAGTGTCAGCGCTGTCAGTGATGCGCCTTCTGGGCATGATGTCGGTGGGACACGCGGTGGTTCCCCTGGGCTGTCCATCTTACAATCCCTCTGGTCAGACACGAATATTAGGATAACACAGCAGCTTTTTGTGCGTTACAGAGAGCAATTCCAAGGGTCAGCCCTCTCAAAACAGTGTCTGTCTCATTGGCTGGGTGAGGCTATTTTCCTAACTTATAGCACGTAATGGGTATAGCCCCCCCACAACATCCGTGGGCATTCTACGAGGGTTCTGCGGCCCTATATAAAGGCATGGCAGTAGCCAAGATCTCTTCAATGAGTAACACACTGTTGGATGTGCGCTACAGGGTGAAAAGTGGATGCCCGATTGTTATCAATCTCACGCACACCTAGAGCGTGCCACGGTAGCCACATCCGGCTGTCTTCACCTCGCCTGTCTTAGGCGCACTGTGAGACGCAGTTTTTAATTTCATACATTGTCATAATCATGTCACATTCATGCACTCCTAGTGTCATGAAATGATGTGCCGCGGAAACAATGTTCTGCTGTCTCATCTCTCCTGTTTGGGTGTTTATGTAAGAAAGTTTTAATCTCATACATTGTCATTATTGTCAATCATGTTGCATGCACGAAGATCATTTTGTCACTCTTTTTTTTTTGCCCGCACACAGTTCCCTCTTGGGCGTCCCTTATGGGTGCCAATCATGCAGTACTGCCATCATATCACTAAATCAGCTTTGCCCTAACCCAGTAGCGTAGACCTTAGAGGCCAAAGCCAATACGAAATAGAACGATAGTTATGTATTGTAACTTCATATTCTATGAGTATAGGCGTAGCCCTCTAAGGTCCGGGCCAACTGCTACAATAACATTAGCTGATAAAAAAGCTGATGTTTGGGAGATGAGCGGACGTAGTTGAGGCCTGTGCTGGACGCAAGGGCAGAAAAGAAAATCTTCACGACTGCACATGTGCGAAGGGATAAACCAAGTAGAGGGCTATGTCTGAACTCATAGAATCTGGAGTTACAATACATAACTATTGTTCTCTTTGAAAGGTGTGGTTGCTTTCAGATACAACAGCCAGAAATAGCATCAGTTGTACTCCGGACAGTATATTTCTGTTTATTGTATGACAGCAGTAAAAGGGCTGCATAGAAACCTATATGAACATTATATATTGTTTCTCAAATGTGCAGAATGTTCATCTTGCCAACTTTATTAATAAACAAATTACTTAAGAACTTGAAACACAGTGACCCAGCTGTGGAGAACAGATGATAATCAGATAATTTCCACTAACCACCTGGTTACAGCACACCAAACAAGAAATATATCTACTTAAAGTCAGTATTGGCTGAAGTTTGAATGGATGGATTTATAAATTGGATTAAAAACTGTTTAAATTGTTATTAAAATGGGGATGATTTGGAGCTATATCAGGAAAGATTTACTCATTCATTTTGACTAGGCAAGGTTGAGTTCACAAATCCCATCTGTCCAATACTGTCCTAAAAGACAGCTTTGACACAATTTCTTCCCTTTAACAAATATAATGATGTCTGATTGATAATAAAGGAAGTTGTGGTGAAATATTTAATTTCATAAGAAGGGCTGGGGTTCATTCAAACATTTTTGATATTGGTACCAATGCTGTGACTTCAATACCGGTTCCCAAACAACACTTTTTTCAATACCAATTTTATGAAGCAAAGAGAAATTACAACATTACGACAAAAATCTTTGTTTTTATTTTTCAGCTCTTACTACCTGAGCCACGTCTCTGTGTGTAACATAGTTTTTCCTCTAAGACAGCCAACGTTAGACAGCCAATCACCAGCATCATTACATCTTGGTCAACGTCAAGTGTCAACCTGCTGGAGGGAAAGTCAGAGGGTCACAAAAGTCAATAGTCAGTATGTCCTCTATGGATCATGAAAGTCTGTCCAACATTTCCTTTCAGTCCATCCAGTAGTAGGCGAATAAAAATAAAACTGAACCTCATCAATCGAATAAAACTTCAATTAAGAAGACCACTTCATTGCCTCTTAATTTATTTCTTCACCACACCTCTTGGCTCCTACCTATTTATATTTAACATTTGAAATGCAACCTTCTGGTTCACTCCACCTAATCAAAGAGGCTAAAACTACCATTAATACCTCTCTTAAAGACACTGGAGCCAATCCCTAATCAGCATGTTGATGTAAACCTAATGAGCTGTTCTTGCTGCTTCTGCGGCTGATGTCAACAGATAACTACCACTTCTCCACACCACCATCTTGACTCTATCCAGATTAAGAGTTAAGATAAACAAGCTGGGGGGAGAATCCAATTTGCGTTGCTTCCATCTGTAAACTAGCATGTGGCTTCTAAAATTAAATGTTTTAAAGAAAAGACATCAACCACATGTTTACATAATGGACTAGAATATGCCAGTGTATCCAATTAAGGAAATACATAAAAGTAGAAATTTCTACCTAGGTTGTGTTTTTTTGTTTTCATTATATTGCTGGCCAGGCTATAGATGAAAATGAAATCCTTGAGTATCTGCAATCAGATTTCTCCTACTTTGTTACACCTTCCTTCCTTCCATCACTATATAGTAGACAATATAGTAGACATGAACTCCATCTCACAAGAAAGCAATTTTTATTTCACAGAGCACACACACTAGTCAATTTCCAGTATACGTTGTCATAGATATAAAAGCTATGCGCTTATAGCCCTATAAGCGCTATCAGTTCCCCCCCCCCCCACACACACACACACACACACAAACAGACTCAGGCTTAACACCAATCTCCAGGCAAAAAACAGATGTATTTCTCACTAACATGGAAGTTATATTATGCATGGGGAAAGCACTTAGTCTCAGAGATCATCACAACAGCGGGCATTATTTTCCCCTGTCTCTCCATCACACACTCCTCCAAATCCCAAATCCCTTACAGGAAACCATCCTTCTTGTCCCCTCTTCCCGATACAATCTCTGCTTGGGGCAATACTCATTTCTGTCCAGCATGTTGGGAGGTGTGTTTCAATAGACACAGGACAAAAGAAGTACATTGTGTGTGTCTGAAGCTGAACAGTCAGGCAGCTTTTCCCAATTCCCAAATTTGTACCTTCTCGACTCCTCGATCCTCCGGCTTTTGACGCAGAAATCATTCTCAGCGCGCCAGGTTGATGGACGTCCCAATTATTAAACTGCACATCGAGGAGAAAGAGGGCTTCCTGGGGGAATTATAATTGAGGATACACCGATGTATTCTCTGTGGAAGTCTTTTCACCCGTGGCAGCTAAACAAAGAGGCATGACAGTGCTAAAGGAGGAGAGAGAAGATAATGTATGCGGCCCATGGGTTAATCTAATGGCGTTTTTCTATTACACGGTACCTGCTCTACTCACTTCAACTCTACTCGCCTTTTTTGGTATTCCATTATGAAAAAAGGACTTGGTACCTGCCAACAGGTACTTTTTTAGTATCACCTCCGTCGAGATTCCAAGCGAGCTGAGGCAATACCAAAAGGTGACGTGAAAACTTGCCGACTACTGATTAGTCGGAGACAATCGTCACTAATTACTGCGTCATCATTGACGGATGGGCGGGGATGTACTGAACAAACCCGACACTTTAAAATAGCTTAGCCTGCGGTGTTTTTTTTTGGCCACCTCCGGCTTCTTTTGAAACTAAATTTCAAGTATTTTTGCTCAATTTTCATTTTCCTTCAGTACTCCATCTGGATTTATGGTCTATTCGTGGGTTTTCTCCGGCCCAAAATTTGGTGGTCCAATCAGTAATGCTGAGAATCAAAAACAACACACCTTCGATGTTCTCTGTGTGTGTCGCGTTAGGTCACAGCTGTTTCCTATGTCTCTATGATGACCAGCCACGCTCGCCTCACGCATGAGGTGGTACTAAATCTGCAATGGAAAAAGAAGGACGGGTCACCACGGTCGAGTCGAGCAGGTACCATGTAATGGAAAAATGTCGTAACTTTTTGTATTGGGCCACTCGGATCATGGGAATTTAAATTCTGATTAATAGCGGGTGGGTAACATAAGACACAATTACCAAGGGAAATATTAACGTTCTCTAAAATATACAGAGATGCTGACGGACAGACAGTTTAATTTGTAGTGCGTCCCTATAAAGATGCTTGTGATACAGCTGCATAATTTCATTATGATAACTCCAGAAGCTTAAAGGTCTCGTTCTGTTTCCTCTTTCAAGTTTATAACTACAGTTAATTTTGCTGCTTAAATGTCTGTCGTTATCTGCTGCAGTGACATTGATTTGCAAAGACTGTTTTGGTATTGGTAGTTAAAAAAATTCAGTACCAATGCCCTACTGTTTAAAGGGTCATTTCACCCAATTTACAATAACATATCTTTCCACTTATCATGTGTGATATTGAGTAATTCAAAATTCATCTACTGAGGTCTTGAGATATACCTCTCTGAGATTTCTGCCACCACTATAAAAATGTGGCAGAAATCCAACAATATGGGTTAATGGAACTGCATTTGTGCTGCTCTGGAAAAAGCTACGTATGCTCTACTTTAGCTCAATGCCCACTTGAGTAAACAAGCACTTCACCATCTATATACTCTGATAGTAATTCAACTTCATGTTAATTAAACTTCATTTCTACTTCAATTGCATAAAAGTAAGTGGGACGGGGGCGTGGTGGGAGGGTGAAGTGTGAAGGGTTGACTGATCCCCCTGAGATTGGAGGCGTAGGGCTCTGTTGGGAGCATTAGAGATGCTTCGTAGTTTGAAACAGAAAAATCGAGGACTATCAGGGATCAGAGGAAGCTGCAGTACACTCTGAGAAAAAACATCTCCCACTCCTGGTTGGATCTGTGTGTGTTTGTGCATTTGAGTGTTGCTTAGAAACATGCCAGCATCTCTTTTAGCATGGTCTTTTGATGTCAATGTCGATTGTTGGCCACACTGACTCCCACTCACTCTCACTGCACTCTAGAGTATGCTTTATACACAGTATATGATTGAGCAGATTAAATCTCCATTAAAGATTAGTCCCAGTGCTCTGCAGACGAAACAAATGGCAACAAGGAAACACAATAGGACTGAGGCAGAAAGCTTTTGCTTTCATAATGTCCACAACTGAACAACTATTATAATAAAATAAAATAATATTAAAATAATTGAAATACAGCTTTACAAAAAGAAAATACATTCTACACTTCAATAAAAATGTTAATATAGTTAATAGTTAATTTCCTGTTACTACAAGACCAGGAGAACGTTTTTAAACTATGGCAGTAACAATGGCATTTACCGCATTTGGCAATTTCAATTATCCTTCTGACTTCACCCTTCAAATCACAGCTGTATGTTCAAGTGGTTCCTAATTTCAACTACAATTTAAAATAATTTTTAATTTGAACAAATTAAAGGACTAGTTATTTAATAAAAACCTTGCTGCAACCAAAAGGTTTTGTTAAAACCCCCCTTTTTCAGTGATACAAAATGGACTGCTTGTTCCATTCCTAGTGAGGGTTGCCACACAGGTGTGACAACCTAAATACATGAAGTTACAAAGTATAATCTCACAAACAAGTTTTGTGGGCAGTGCCATAGGTTTGAGGAGAATAAGCCATAAACCTAAGACTGAGGAGTGACAGGGGTGGTAACATTATAGGTTTCTCATTTGGTTTCTTTATACTGCAGCAATTTACCAGAAAATCTAACTTAATGTAATAATCTTGAAGATTGACATTCAAATAAATATCAGTAAAAGGAACATGCCAACATATTGGGACGTTAGCTTGTTCACAGTATCCCCCATAGTTAGAAAAGTTCATACATACCCTTCTCATCTCTGTGCATGTGGCCATCTTACAAACTGGGAACCATCTTCTCATAAGCCGAAGCACTGCAACTTCGTTACTTGGGCAGAGTGATTTGTTAGTAGCACACAAGAAGCCCCTTGCAGAGGAGCAGAGAATAACAACGGTGCTTTTTAGGTGTTGCGCTAATCACTCCGCCCAAGTAGCAGTGCTTCAGCTTCTGAGAATATAGTTCCCAGTTTGTGTACCGTTAGAAGATGGCTGTGTCTCATGTGATCTTGTTATCTGTACACGCTGTGACTATACAAATCACAACGTGTAAATAGGAGAATGTTGGCGTTATTTTATCACTTACTGGGAGCAGTAGGCTAGTTGGAGCCGGTTACCTTCAGCATCTGTAGTAAGCTAGGCTAGCGGTGGGTGTGCCAGACAGAGTTCCTACACGCACGGAGATGAGAAGGGTATGTATGGACTTATCTAACGTGTTCCTTAAAGTTACTACGTTTCGCTGAATTAAATAACCCAATGGTGATTGATCCTATGGCCCACCAATGAAAGCCCTTTGGGTCTCTCTGGGAAGTGAGATCCTAAAACACATCTGCAATTGCTGCTTAAGAACGAAACGGAGATCTTCGAGATTGTAAAGTTAACCTTTTTAAACAGATAGAACTGCAAAGTTTCTGTTGGTGATCTGAGCTTACTGCAGCCCCCAAAGAGATTCCATTAACAAAAACTGTGTGACAAAAGCAAGTACTACTGTTGATTTTGGAACATTAGACCACTGCGTTGATTGTCTGATGTTGATTGTCTAGTTGATTGTTTTTCAGAGCTGTGTAGGGTTTAACAGAGAAAAACATCCTTAGCCTGTGGGCGGTAAAACGTTCTCCTTTTCTATTAGAATACATACTGTGTACATAGACATTTGTCTTATGTTGATCCTGTGAACCAAAAGAGATGGTGAAATCCAATGTCATTCTAGATGTTCTGCTACAACTGTCACATTAGTGGTAATGAAAGTCACTGGTCAAGCCACATTAGTTATGGTTGTCCTGCAAAGTCTCAGCAAAATAATCTTAAATGTGTGAGCCGGTACAGGTCTGCAAACAACAGCAAATCAATTGGGCTTCAATGTATCTGCTTTAAAATGGGGTGCTACCCGTTATTTGAATGTGACAGATAAACCATCCGCAAGAAGAAGCAAGACAGCTTAAGAAGCAAGACAGCTTAAATCCCAATGGAAAGATTTTAATTAGACCAATCGGCAGAATCTCTCTCTCTCTCACTGTCATTCAAATAATGTACCTCATCAGCACTGACACAATCACTTCCCATCAAACATAGGTAGAACACCAAGTCCTTTGATAACAATGATGTAATTTTCTGCCCTGCTGAAGAGTTGTTATCATCTTCAATCCTATCCTAGGGAAACTGAATAGTGTAATATAATGTGTCAAGGCACCATGTAAAGCTACACTGGCTAGTATGTTTACCATGGGGGTAATGAATACAAAAATCAACTCTAGCAGACAAAGCTACCATAGTCATAGCTGTAAGACACTGTTAATCTTCCTGGGAAGCAATTAATGCAGGGATACGGGCTTGCATGCCCAAATTATTTTTTAAATCATAAGTTTCTTCATTTACTGCACATTTTATAGCATCAGTGATAAACTACCTGCATCTTATATTTGTCAACAAAAAAAGGAAAAGAAGAGACATATTTGCATGTTTGTTGTTGGCTACATGTTAAAAATGTAATGCGAGCACAGTTCTTGAATTAAAACATCTTGCCACGTGCACACTGCATAGAATGTAATAGGCCCACATGACCCATATGTTTGTACAACAGCAAAAATTAAATATTGTGCAGCAGTTGGAAAGCACACTGTGCAACACATACAAACCAAAATAAGAAATCCTACAAGGCAGTTACCCAAGACAAGCACAAAAAACTCACTGGCAGTGACAAAATACTTCATTGTAACAGCTACAGAACAACCACTGGGTTTAATATAAGGGAGCTATAGTAGCACATAAATGACCCTGTAGCTAAAGCTACTTAAACCCAAGTGTAATTACACCAATCAACACTAAACTAAAACAATCATTACAGTAGGAAACCCACAGCACAGAAAGATAGTGCCAGATATCTCACCCTGTAAAAAATGGATAAGCTCCTAAAACATTAACTGAAAGTAGGGGAGAGCATTATTTTTTTCTATAGACAAAATAAATTGCTGTTTGCACTATTGCATTTCTTGTCTGTAAAATTGTCCTACAAAAGAAACAAAGCAAGCATATGGACTTAAACAGCATTTTTTCTAAAATATCAACAAGGTCAACAACATGCCTCTAAATAAAAAACAATTGCTATACTTATCTATCTTTTCATCTATATCCCCATTACATTAGTACAAATGCCTTCTGGGAGTTGTTGGAAATGGGATCAAAAAGGCTGTGTGTCTGCACTACCAATATCCATCAAATGAAACAAGATGGAAGAAGCCTCCCACAACTGCTTTAGTTTCCACACACAGCAGTAGAGTTGAGAAGATGGATTGTGTTGTTTTAAACAAAAGTTGGCTAACGTTTGCTTTCAAGTTAGGACAGTTGTTTGCACCGAAAATGGAACAACAAATAGGTTCTTGCAACGGAACTGTATTTATACATTCATGTATGATACTTTCACTAATAAAAATGTTCATTCATCGACTCCACAATAAGCAATCTGATATTGTGTTTTTACAGCCTACATTAATGGCAATACAGATCAACAAACATGCCTTACATGGCGTTACCGTCAGTATACCCAGCCAGAAAAACATGTCCGCTAAAATGTTGATGACAAGTTTACCAGTCAACTGTGGGTAAACATTATTTGAAATGACCTGCCAGCAAAGGTCACATTGTAAGAGCAAAGAACACAAAAGCTGTAAAGGTGATGTAGAGTTATAATAAAGCATAGCATGCTCCAAGGTCAGGTCTTCAAAGCACAAAGGAAGGAAAGGAAAGCAGACATTCAGTCAATCAGTCCTTAAAAAAAGCCAATACCCAGCCAATCAATGAGCTGCCCCCTAACAGTGCACATAACCATTTGAACTACCAAAAGTGTTATAAAACAAAACCTACTGCTCTGACTTTCAGCCAAATAATTCACTATAATTATCTGACTACCAATGTTAACAAATTTAGATGCTAAAAAACTTCAGGTAAGCTATGCTGTGCTATTCCTATAATTTGTATGCAGCTTGAGTCCTTAAACATGGAAAAAGAATTAAAAGACTAGCCTTGCCCGAGGTCTCTGAACTTGTCCTAAACCTGCTCCATGTATTAACTCACAGACTGGTCACTTTATGAGTTGCACACGACACGTGTACATCCCAGCAGCAGATACAAGACAGAAAAGGAAAAAGAAAGGAAAAGCCCTAGTATATTTTTATACTTTGATAAAAAAAAAGAATTACATGTGTGGTGAATTCCCACAATAAAGAGTAATTTGTAAATTTCATTGTTTTAAATGAAGCATCATTGAAGTGCCAATAATACGACGTTAAATCACACCCTTGCCCTGGGGGATCAGGGGGCATGCCCCCCCCCCCTAGACATTTTGTGTCTATAAAAGAATATAAAATTTGTTGGCCTCTGACACATTTTAATGCCACTATTTAATGATATATACTGATCTTAATTGTTGCATGTTTTAACTAGTTTTCCTCCCGATTGTAAATGTGGTGAACAATTGTAAAGGAGAATTAGGCTTCTTTTGTCTATAAATACCTTTTTGTATTTAAAACCATGCCTATTCCTGACTCACACTCCTCACAAGTAGGGATGTAGGCTGATATCGGCACAACATCGGTATTGGCCGATAAAAGCTTAAAATGATCATCATTTGCCGATGAGCCTTGCCAAAAGGGTGGCGTGCTCACTATGCGCACGAGACGACCATGAAGTGCCAGAAAAACTTCCACGTGTTGGCTATGTGGAGGTATTTTGTAAAACAGATAACAAACTTGCTATTTGCAGTACTTGTAAAGCGCAAGTGATGTGAGGAGGCTCTTAAAAGCCGTCATCCTGAGCAGCACCAAGACGTTTTGAAAAGTAAAAAGGAAAAAACACCGGCAAAAACTCATCAGCAGCCTCTACTTACAACAGCGACTACCCAAAGTTAAAAGACCTCAAGACAAATCTTTTAATTTTTTGTTCTTAAAAACCCATTTCAGCGGATGGAAGATTTTTTCCTTAAAACTAATTTTAATACCAGAGCTGTGGTATGCATTGAAAACGGGTTAAAAATGTATTTTAAATTTCTAATTTTTCCAATTTATTTTTATTAATTAAAAAAAGTTAATGTTTTTTTTGGGGATTTTGTGATTTCATCTTATTGAGTACATTAAATTTATCACACGCCATTTTTTCCTGCGAATTTGTTTGCTGCTTTGCGCATTTTTTGGGGCCTCCTGTGTTGCCGTCTTTCCGTTTCCCCTCAAAATAACCTTGTTTGCTGGGGTAGGTTGTGTGAAAAAGCCGCGCGCTTTTCTTGTTTCTTTAAAAGATTGTTGGTGCCCCTTAACTTTTTTTTTGCAAATTAATACTTTCAAACTGCTTTGTGCCTTTTTTTAGGGTTTAAAAGGGGCCCCTTGTTGCGTTGTTTTTTCTTTTGGCGCCTTTTTTTGCGCTTTTTGTAAAATGAAAACCCAAGGGAGGTCATTTTTATTGTTGAATTCTGTGTGTATTTTGGTCGATCTGTAAACGGGAAACCCAACCCTGATGTGATTTGTCTTTCAGGGGTTGTGTTTTTTTTGGGGATTTAAATTCAGTGTGCGAGGACGCAAAAACACATCGCACATGATATTATTGCCCATCTTATTATTATTCAGTGTGCCGGTCGCTAAGCAAAAACGGCACAATGTTTTATTGCCCATACTTTTTATTATTTTATTTTATTATTATTCCCCCGTTTTTTGGCCCACTAGCCCAAAAGCTTCCACACGCGCAACACTACACCAAAATGGGGGTATTGATGGGGAATGGCGGTTTGTAGTTTCAACCAATTTGCCGCGGGGTTTACCGAAATCGGCAAAAAAAACGAAAAAAATGTCCCATAGACATAAAGGGGAAATTTTGGGAATCGCTCAAAATGCCCCCTTTTTGGGACCGTGCTGCATCCCATATTTTTAACGGGGAACAATTAAAATTTAACCGAAGACAAACTTGGTTTTTAGGGGCAATGGGCGTTAGATATCAACCCTTTTTTCTCCCCAATCACGTTACTTTTCGCCCGTTTTCAGAGCGTCTAAATTTTTCCAAATGTGTGGAGTGGTGGTTTCAGAGTAGAGTGGGGGACAATGGGGGGGCTCGGTAGGGATATCCGGAAGTTTCCCAACAAATCTCTCTCTCCTCCTTTTACTCTAAGTCTTCATTAGGGTAAAAATGTAGGATCTTGTTCCGGTCGCGCCAGAACTAGGGAGCTTCGGCTTAAATTTTTGGGTGTGACTCCAAATGCGAGAAAACCCCATGCACCTGGAGAAAATTAAATGATTTTTTTACCCATTAATTGCCTTTTCCTCCTTTTAACTTTAGACTCAAGTTGCAAAATGTAGGGAATCTTGTGCCGATCGCAAACGAAACTATGGAGTCTATCGACTAAACTTTTCGGCTGGGGCTCACCCTGCAGTATAACTTGGGGAAAAAAATCGGGCCCCCCTGCGAAACACCAAGAAAACGGTTCTGATACTAAAGACAGAGGAGGGGGGCGGGCGGGACATTCTCGAAAAAACCCAATTGCCCTCTCTCCTCCATTCATCTTTTTAAAACACATTTTGGGTCAAAATGAGGGAATCTTGTTCCGGTCGCAACTGTAATATGGGTCTTCAACTTAACGTGTCCCGGGGGAAACCAAACTGCCAAAAAACCTTTAAAACGCTCGACACCAACCATCTGCCCCTTTTTCCCTGGGGCCCCATGTTCCAACGACTCCTAACTGATTTTTTCCAATGTGTGGTTTGGGGTAATGGGCCCCAAAGCGGGCACACGAAAATTTTTTTTCTGCGGTTTTTTCTAGTTATTTTTATTTCTTATTCTTAATTTTCCGCCAAATTTCCCCGCTCAGCCCCCAAAGCGTGCCCCCGCACCCATTACACCGCTGTGGGTATTGCGGGAATGGTGTGCTATGTTTTTCAAGAGTTGCCGCGGGGTTTTTAAAAACCGAAAATGGGGAAAAAAAAACGGCAAAGTTTTTCATTGACTTAAGGGAAAATTTTGGGGAAAAAAACGCTCAACATCGCTCAAACCCCCCCTTTGGGACCGGCTGTGTCCCCAAATACTTAACGTAAAAATGTTTAAAAGTTTAAACCGAAGAAAAGATTTTGGTGTTTTTGCGCTAAAGGGGCGTTCAGATATAAAGGTTTCCCAAATCCCGGTTTACTACGCCCCTTTTTCAGACCGCCAATTTTCCAATTGTGTGTTTTGGCGAATGTTCGACAGGGGGGGGGGACAGAGGGGGGACTAAAAAATTTATCTTTTTTTTTTCCTTAATTTTCTCCCACGCCAAAAATTTCAATTGTCGGGGACAATTTATACATAAAAAGGGAGGTATTTTTTGTCTATTTCCCCATTGCTCATTTATTGATAGAGTATCTTTCCGCTCAGCACCTTTCAAATGGAACATTTCCACTTTTTCCTCCATTACTGAAATGTTAAACATCGTCTACATTTCTGACAAAACGCAGAGAAAAGGATTTTTTTACTCGGATCGCCCAATTTTTAAGGTCATCCACATAATTTTATATAAATACGTTCAAAAAGCCTCAGGGTCCCCCCCGAGAACCTAAATTTTTGATATTTTTGTATCCTTTTGGGTGTATGTCTTTGTTTGAGAGCTTGATCATCTTTTAATCTGGTAACATGGGTGCCGGGTGCAGTCTTTAACTGACTCTATCAAGCGAGACTCACAGAGATACGGGCTTTATTGGCCTTGTAACCGCCACCTCTGTCTGTGGACATCTGTCCCGTCTCCCTCTCTCTCAGACACCAACCCCGACAGAACACCACAACGTCCAACTCTTAATAGGTTTTTAAAAAATTTTATCTTAAGGTTAAAACACTTATTATTTTTATTAAATTTTTTTGCTGTTCGGGTGTCACCAAGTAGCAGGCCCCTATAAAATTTTTGCGGATTTTTCTAGTTTTTCTTTTTCTTAATCTTTCCCCCCAAATTTCTTCCCCCTATATCCCAAAACGTTTGCCAACACGCGCACCACATTACAACCGACGTGGGGATTGTCGGGAATGGGCTAATTTTTCTAAGAGATTTTCCCTGGTTTTAACCGAAATCGGGAAAAAAAAAAAAAGGGAAAATTTTCTCTTGACTTAATGGGAAAAGTTCGGAAAATCCTCAACATCGCTCAAAAACCCCCCTCTTGGGGCCGTGCTGTGTCCCATACTTAAATAGAAACTTTAAAATTTAAAACCGGGCCAAAATTTTGGGGTTTATTTTCGCTGAATGGCTTCAGAATCAACCCGGTTTTCTCCAAAACCCCGGTTTACTATCCCCCGTTTCAGACCGGCTCCAATTTTTCCAAAGGTGTGTATTTCGGAAAGTCGGAGCAATGGGGCAGAGTGGGGGCTAAAAAAATTACTTTTTTTTTTTTTTCTATAATTTCTCCCACCCCCCAATTCTAACTTTCATGGACAATTTTTTTAAAATCAAACGTGTATTCTTGTTATTTTCCCAATGTCTCATTTTGTGTATGATGTATACTTTCCGCTCAGGGGCCTTCAAAAGGACAGTTTTCCCCATTTTCCTCCATTCACGTAAATTTTAAACTCTCTACCTTTTACAAACGCAGACAAGGGCTTTTTAAAAAACCGCTGATGGGAAACCCCACATTTTTGGGCATCCCCATAAAATTTTTTATCAATACGTTCCAAAAGGGCCCCATGGTGCCCACGGAACCCCAATTAATTATATCTTTTATCCCTTTGGTGATTGATCATTTGTTTAGAGCTTTTACATCTCTTAATCTGTAACAGAGGTGCCCGGTGCGTCGTTAACGACACAAACAAAGCGTACATCACAAGGGAAAAAGGTTCCTATTGGCCCTTTGAACCAGGCAAACCACTGCTGTGGATCTGTCGTCTCCCTCTCCTCAGACACACACGACGACACACACACCTCCCTAACTTAAATAGTTTAAAAAATTTTTATCCTTGAAGTTTTGACACTTATTATTTTTATTAACTTTTTTGCTGTTCGGGTGTGCACCAATTAGGGACACTGATAAAATTTCTGCGGAAAATTTTTTTTGTTTAGTGTCCCTGGCTGCATAACAGCAATCCCAAATTTTATTGCCCATACTTTTTATTATTATATTATTTTTTTTTTCTCCACTTTCCCCCAAATTTTTGTCCCGCTACTAGTCCCCAAAAAGTTGCCAAAACCCAACACATTTCCCGAATGTGGGAAAGACGAATGGTGGCTATGATTTTTTTAAAATTTTTCCGCGTGGTTTTTAAAACCCAAAACGCAAAAAAAACCGGGAAAATTTTTTCAGACTTGAATGGGAAAAGTTTGGGAAAAACGCCAAAATTGCTCAAAAAACGCCCCCCCCTTTTGGCACCAGCTGTTCCCTACTTAACGTAAACCCCGATTAAAAATTTAAACCGAAAACAAGACTTTTGTGTTTTTGCGCTGATGGGCTTCCATAACCGGTTTCTCCCCAAATCCCATTTACGACGTCCCGTTTTTAGCCGGTTCGTTTTCCAAAGTTTTATGTGGCGGGAAATTTTGGGGGGCTAATGGGGGGCAAGTGGGAACTAAAAAGTTTTCTTTTTTTTTTCTCTATAACTTGTCCCCCCCCCAAATTTTAACTTGTCTGGCAAATTTTCATCAAACGTAGGGTTTTTGTCTTTTCATCCCAAATTCTCATTTTTTGATAAGTATACTTTCCGTCAGCAACCTTTCATGAGAAAATTTCCAATTTTCCTCCATTCCGTTGGTAACATCGTCCACATTTCTGAGCAAAACGCAGAGCGAGGACTTTTTTTCATCGCTGATACGCCCCTTTTAAAATTTATCCACAAATTTTTACATAAGTTCACAAGGGGCCCTTTGGGGCCCCTAGCACCTCAATTTTGATATCTTTGTATCCTTTTGGTGATATGACATTTGTTTGAGAGCTTTATCATCCTGAAAACTGTAACAGCATGCCCTTTCTCTTAAATGACACATTCAAGAGATGACACAAGAGAGGAAAAGGGTTTCCATTGGTCCCCCTTGTAAACCGGCAACCATACTTGTTGTCTGCGTGACATCCACTGTCTCCCCCTCTCAACACACACATGACCACAACCCCCTCCTGACATCTTAAACGGTTTTAAAGGTTTATCCTGAAGGGTTAGCACTTTTATTTTTTTTTTAATTTATTTTTCTGTTCGGTGTGCCCAATGTAGGGACACTGATAAATTTCTGCGGGAAATTTTTTAGTTTTCTTTTTCTTAAAACTTTTCCCCCAATTTTCCCCCTACTATCCCAAAACGTTCCAAAAGCCAACACATTTCAAACCCCCACCTGTGGTATTGATTTGGGAAGTGTGCTTGTAGTTTCAACCAATTTTCCGCGTGGTTTTTCCGAAAAACGGGAAAAAACGGAAAAATCTCTCATTGACTTAATGGGAAAAAGTTTGGGGAAAACTTCCCCCTCCTCAAAACTCCCCTCTTTTGGGGCCGTGCTGCATCGCCATACTTTAACTAAAAATGATTAAAATTAAACCGAAAACAACTTGGGGTTTTTTGGGCTGAATGGGGGTTCAGATACCCCGTTTCTCCCAAAACCCTTTTTCGTTTTGTCCCGTTTTCAACCGGATCAGATTTTCCAATGTGTGTGTATGTGGCGGAATGTTCAGAGCTAGAGTGGGAGACAGAGTGAGGAGCTGTGGTACGGATATCTGGAAGTTTCCCGAACAAATTGCTCTCTCTCCTTCAATTTTAATTCTTCAGACTTCATTATTGGTCAAAATGTAGGGAATCTTGTTCCGGTCGCAGACATGTAACTATGGAGTCTGTCGGACTTAAATTGTTGGCTGTGATCTACCAACTGTCGACAGAAATTATGAAAAAAACATTTAGCTGGGGACGATTCAGTGATTTTTTCTCTCAAACAAATGTCTCTCTCTCCTCCAGTTTTACCTCTTTAGACATCATAGTTGGTCAAGATGTAGGGAATCTTGTGCCGATCGCAGACATGTAACTATGGAGTCTATCGGACTAAAACTTTTCGCGCTAGGCTCACCAACTGCAGATATAGAACATTGGAAAAAAAATCTGGCTCCCTCTCTGACGAAATCACCATAGCAACCGGTTGTGTTACTGAGAGGACAGAGGGAGGGGCTGCAGGACGATTCTCTGAAACAAACAAATGTCTCTCTCTCCTCCAGTTTTCAGTCTTCAGACATAATTTTTGGTGAACATATCGGAAATCTTGTGCCGGTCGCAGATATCTAAGTATGGAGTCTGTCAGACTTAAAATTCTTGCGCTAGAATCATAGCAACCAATTCTGACACACACACACACACACATTCACCCACACAGACACAGACACACTCAGACACACACACCCCTATCATGACCCTGTTCCCTGGCGGCCATGTTGACCAACTGACTCCTAACTGATGTTTCCATTGTGTGTGTGTGTGTGGATGGGCCCCAATAGCAGGCACACTGATAAAATTTCTGCGGAATTTTCTAGTTTGTTATTACTGTGTTACTTTGTTCATTGAAGTTGTCAGTGCGGAGCATTGTTTCTCAGGTAAACTGTTATAGCTCGGGTTGGGTTTCCCCTCACAATAACGTCTTGTATTGCTGAGGTGCAGATGCTGTTAACACTGGAAACAGACCACTGATGTGATGTTGTCTTCTGCAGAAAAATAAATTCCAGGAAATACGTCGATTGAAGTGATTGTCTTTCGTACCCTGTCCACATCTGTAACATATGCTTAGCTGGCGCTACTTTTCTGATGTGGCCTTACCTGAACTCCAGAGTGTTGTCCCAAGTCACATTGAAAAGCTACTCGCCAGCGCTAGTCACATTAGCTTTACCACAGACATTTGGACATCAAGCGTGAGTCCTGTAAGCGTGTTGAGCTTCACTGCCCAGTGGATAGACGAAGAATTCTCCCCTTAAAAAGCTGTCCTACACTCACAGGAATGTTCTGGTTCTCACACAGCAGCTGCAATTGAATCCACATTTGATAAGTTTGGGGAGTGAAAAATGGAAAATAGAAAGAGAACAAGTGCATGTCGTGCTACATGACAATGCCCTTTACATGGCTAACGCTATGGTGGAGTTTGGTGTGGCAAGTCTACCATATATGGCAAACACGCTGCAAACGGCAGTGCATGAAGGTGTCCTGTCTCAGCACAGCATGGCAGATATTGTGCCCGTGGGAAAGATCGTTGGACATTTCAAGCACTCCCAGCTGGCATACAGTTGCCTGAAAGATGTAGAGAAAGAGCTTGGAATACTGGTGCACTTTTTTTGTGCATTTGACCACTGTAAGTTTCAGTACAATGTTAACTACTATGTCAGGGAAGCATTTGGCAGAACTGTTCAAGTAGGAGATGATGTACATTTTGTATTTGAAAAGGTATTTTTTATTTATTTTCCTAAGGACTGAAGTATGAAGTCTCAACTTAAAAATAAAATGTGGCACTGTCATATCATATATTCTCCTCTAAGTTAAATAATGTACATATTTTTAGGGGTGAATGTCTGTCTACATTTGTAAAATGTTACATTTATGGTAGAATCAAATGTTTGTCTTGTGTATTGCAAGTAATAAAGTAATGGTAGTACAAGAGAGATACTTGGATTTCTCTTAAGTAACATTAAAGTATATACAGTATAGGTATATCAGGGGAAAAATGTGTATGTATCGGTGTCGGCCAAAATGAGTTGGAAAAAATCAAACTATCAAATATCAGCCAAAATTCAGTATTGTTTTTCTTACATATAACATGTCCATGGCTTACCAGAGCCCCAGGATCATAATGCTATATAGGCAATGTGCAGTTTCAATATCTCAGAGCACACTCTCCCTTTTCACTCTGTCAATTCTGATGGGTTTTCTGATCTATTTTAAGGTAAAACTAATTACTTTAAACCAATTCAGTGTGGTTACCATGCAACTCATTTAAGAGGACTAATAAGTTTCAAATCATGCATTACAAAGACATTCATCACGACCAAGAAACCTATGACATCAGTGCTCTCCTTTAGCCACCAGACTGACTGCATTGAGTTTTATCAATTTTCCACCCTTGATCTTTTTGAAATCACACCAATACTGGTGAATTGATTAACATTTAACACTTGTGTGGAGCTATTTCAACCAGTGATTGTGGAAGGAATTTTTGCCTTCTGGAAGGTCAGCCTTTTCTCAAAAATATAACTATATTATAAATATATTATCTCTGGTTGTAAACTGATATAATTTCCCTTTTACCTTCAAGCAAGAACCTTCAATCTGTGTTAAATTCCATCCACAAATTAAGCAATATTACACAACATGTAACCAATAATGACATCATCCATAACGATTTACTATCCCTGTGTAACATTAGTTGACCAATCAACTTGACCTAACGTTAGCTTTGTGTATTTTTTCTAAACTGAATAACTACCACACCATCATGACATTGCGTAAAGATACACACAAAGCTATCTGCGTGTATGTCGACTCTGTATACAGTGGGCGTAAACATACAAGTCACTTGCCGTGTTATTGCAAATCACCAACAATTCCTTTCGCTGCTCAAAAGTCAACCCCGACGTTAACACGGACTCTGACACCGCCACATCCGACAAACACGCTACCTTCTGCAAGACCCCCGTCTTCCACAAAACGGAACAGACAGCACTTTTTACCTCATCTTTACATTTCTTATCAGACACATCAATACTATAATGCTCAGCTATCTGCAACAACTTTTTCTTCGTACAGTATTTAATAAACGCTTCCGACGGCGACTCGAAAAATTCCAAAACAGAAGCCATGCTTTACCAACTGGACCCAACAGAATGCACAGTGTAACAACCCCGACTGCACGCATGAGGCCCAACCAACCTCAGGAATATTCCCCTCTAACTGCCAAACCAAATCTTACAAAACTCACCCCTAGTCTTCATGCGGCTTGCGGTGGGTATTTACGCACTGAAAACCAGCGGCTTCGTAAAGAAACCCGTTACCAGGCAACCTCACAAAATCGCATGGACGTCCTCCCGAGACAGCTGTCAAAACAGCTGACACTAACCACGTCGCCACAACACTCCAAAAAAAATAAAATAAACCGACGCAACCCAAAGGGGTAAACACCATTAATCCTACCAGGGGAAACTCCAAAACACAGCGCATCAGGGAAGCACACTTACCTTCTCTTGGGACCACAAACGACTCCCGTGAAAAACAAGGCAAACACATCACTCCATCCCGAACGTGTGGTGGGACTCCAAAACCAAACTAATTAACCACACGCGCACCAGTGACTAATCATCCGGCAAACCACGTGCCAACCAAACGCATTAACAAGGTAAAGCAACTTACAAACTATCCCGGACGAGCCCCCAATTGTCACGACCTGGCTCTCGGACCGTGACAAATATGGAGACGCACCACATATCACAGTGTAACAAAAGTAATTTATTAACATAAACTAGAAACAAAACACAAAACGCAAAAGGATGGGGGACGCCTCCGCTGACGGGGATGTGGAAACAGAGACTCTCAGCCATTCAGCACTAGTACCAGGTTTTTAAGCATCAGCACACACTGGGGCCCTCAGGTGTCCACGATTAACCTAATTTAGGAATGCAAAGAAGCAAAGAAGAGTTACACAGGGGCCTTAACACAAGAAGAAAGTGACGGTTGAGTTTAGGAAACGTGACATGCAGTTAGATTTAAGAAACAAAGAACCGGTTGGGTTTAGGAAAAGAAGAACGCCCAACTTCCCTTCGCGGATTTTTGCCCTTTCATACTACTCGCTAAGGCGTACATTCTCACGCTTTTTGCAAGGTAATGTAAGTCAATGGAGGCCAAACAGCGTTGATAAACACGCTAAAAAGCAAATATGCGTCTTGATAACACGACAATAATGGCATACGAATTGGTGTGTCATACATACATCATTTCATGGTATCAGTCTGACCACACATATAGAAACCAAACTGTTATGCTAGCTCAATCTTGTTGTAACTAAGATATCTGCTGAAAAAAAAAAGTTTAGCTTCTGTACGTCCGCAAAATTCACATGTAGGAGCTATTTTTAGGATAGAGCTGAGTCACAGGCAGAGCTGATCCAAACATTTCCAGTGAAAGTTAACTTCAGAGCAAAGTAACAAATAAGTTGTGTAATCCGATGAATCACTTTAAATACATAAATTGGAGAGCTTTTATGTTCCACTATGGTTCCTGAATTACTTACATGAATACTAATGTTTAAAAACAGTTTTTTAATTCAACTCTGTAATGTCGCCATAGAAATGGTAGAGTATTATTTTAAGTCAGGGATCTTCAACAGGGAGTCCGGGACCCCTAGGGGATCTAGTCAATGCAGAGGGTCCTCCAAATAATTGTTAATTTTTTAAAGTTTTTTTGAAAATTACAAACGTCTGTAAAAGATATCTACATAAGAGTGACATGACACTGTCATGAACACATGACACAGTCACGACACATGAACCCTTACCATAACATAACCATAACTTGGCCTTACCTTATGTTATAAATGTTTATGACTTGTTTATAATGTTAATGACACATTCATGACAGTGTCTTGTCACTCTTATGTAGATACCTTTAAGTAAAGTGTAACCAAAAAGTCTTAAGATGAATCCAAAATATTATTAGCAAATCTTACTGGCCTATAGGTAAGGAAGTCACTAAGGTAGCCACTGACAGATACAGTTAAGGACTCCTAAGGATTCACTGTTCAACATGTATGTGTAACATTAAAACATAAAATGATGCCGACAATTAGGCTATTTTCCTATAATTTCTTAGCATTCTATGCAAAAAAAAATGTATGTATAAAGGCTTTAGGCCACCCTACACGTTATTGTAGGTCCAGTTTAATATTCAACTTCATTTTAGCCAATATATCAAGTAGTCCCTGCTCCGTCTCTCTTTCAGTCGAGGGGTCCTTGGCTTAAAAAACATTAAAGACCCCTGTTTTAAGTGACGCGCCAGGTGTGCTCAAATGTCTCTTGGTGTGCTGTCATGCTGATTAGAGCATGCTCTAAAAGTGTAGTTGACCAATCCAATTGCCCAGTCAGCTCTACTTGTTGTATAATAATAATGATTTATGCTTTTATCTCATTTATGAAAAAAATCTGATTGCTATAGAGGGCAAAATATTAGTAGAACAGAGCAGTACTCGCGGCAGAAGTTTTACCAGAAGTGGTCACTGTGATCCTACTCGCTAACTCGACTGTTTGGATCCACAAAAAAGGCAAAAAGAGCTTTTATAGCGATGCAAATCATATTCAGTAAACTGAAAGCTTTACTGAAAGCTGCTAATTAACTGCACCTAAATGATATTCAATAGATCTTTTGAGTTGTATTTATTGCAGAATTAGGTGAGCAATAGTCAAAAACTAGTAAGATTGCCAAAACTACATTTTTATGATTTTCCTTTAACACCACATATTTTCTAATGAGTTCACATACCACTACCAGGATCAAACCCTCTATTTATCATACCTTTTACCAAGATCAAAAGCCAGTCTTTCAAGCTAGATCATATTCAGGTAATAGCCTGTACATTTTTACATTTAAAAAGCACTTGCATTACACTCGAGGTGGGTGGTAATATGAAAAATTGGGCTTTGGGAATTATTTGTCCGTGTTTAATCTAGCATGTTAAAGTAATTCTGACAATGTGAGAGAGTTGATATTCTTACCCGTAGTATCGGATCTTTATAAAGAGAATATACATCGTTCCCAATGCAAAGCATTAAAATCGTATAATGGCCTCAGGAAAAAAACGATTTGATGGACACACAAAGGTTAAGATTCTGTCAACAGAAACAGTGTGTTGTGTCTGTGACAAATTCTACTTATACAGGCTAAACATTGAAACTGTGGTGAATATGCTATTATAATGTCAATATGACTGACAAAGATCATTTCACTGCTCCAAATAAATGATAGATACATGCCAAACATGCAGCCGAGCCATTTCTCGGCTTGTTCATGTGGACCGTGTAGCTGTTCCAACCTGTCAACGTGGGCACCAAAAAGAAAGCAAGAGGTTACAATGACGCAAACCTGTGCACTTTTTATTTAATCTAGAGGCCTAATTTGTACTTTTTGGTATATGTTAATAGAAAAATATGAGAGTTTGACAGAAAACCATGGATGTGGCAGCTAACAAAAAAAACAATGCTACTGAATCCTAGTCAAACTGCTTATTTTTCCATATCAAACTGTCCTTTGGTAATGGATACAAAGTTGTAGAAATAGATCCTCACAACTCTGAAAGACTATTTCAGCCTGTGTCTAATGTGAAATTCTATGTGATCAAGTAACCACCACTATTATCTAACATGCAATAAAGTAGGTTTTATACAGTTGAAAAACACAAATGAAAAATTATCTAAAATAAATAGCCTAACCCTGGCACGGTTTTACGGAAGAAACGGGTTATGTAAAGCAACACCACACTATATCAATATACTGTAAACAGTTTTGTCTCATCCCAAATGTTGTTTGAAAATACAGTATATCCATCATTTTAAAATACTTATTTTCATTTTGGCCAAGCCAGCAACCCTTATCTGCATTCATGTGAAATGATTCCTCAGTGATGATGGCTGATAAATTATGAATGGATTTTAGTTTACCATGACCTGTGAAAGCACATTGTTTACTTTGTTCTCAGTGCTGCTTATAAATAATGGATCTATTCATCGAGAGTGAGCATTCTGTACTCAGTGTTAACACGGCAGTCAAACATCCTATCTACAGTTTATCTTGGGTAAGTGCCAAAGAATCTCTAACTTCTGCTTCAGGTGCTGACAAAATGTGCTCCTGCTAAGTAGCAAAAATCCTAGAGAATGATGGTTTCCAACACAATATAGTTACTACTACACCTATGACTTTAATTGTAAAGACAAAGACAAAAAGAAAAGACAGTTGAGTGTAATGAAAAGGTGACGCATAGTTCACCTTACTGATCAATACCTTCTGTTCTCACATGAATCTATTTTCCGATGGCACAAGGTGAGGAAATGCATGTGTGGTCCACAGGAGTGCGAGCATGTGTTTTTGTATGTATGTGTAGCAGAGTCAATAATTCCACTTTCCATTAAAAGGTAACTTCTCATTTGGCTAGTAGTTTCTATGAGACAGGCTTTTCTGTAGCATGAACGCCATCTATTGGTGCTATTCCACAGACTTTAGGGTAAATTCTTACACACTTTCACCAGTCTGCTATAGCCTGCTTCCTGGTAAGTCATATATATTGAGCTCCACTGTTATAGTTGGGTAAATGTGTTAATTGTGATAATATGTTAGTATGCATGTAGTATATCCACATGGGAGGTCTCACACTTTATATAAGACCCGTTTTGTTTGGTTTCTTTTATTTTAGCTTAGATAAAAAAGCTCACCACGTTGTGCTAGCTTGCTAGTCTGGTTAGCCTTGATAACCTAACTTTATGATACAACCGTGACAACAGTAAACTGAATAATTCCTTAGCAAACTGGAGCTCTTTATGGTGACGAATGTGATTGTAAAACACTGTTCTGCTATTTACCTGGTACAGTTTCCTACTTTTGTTTCCTGCTTTTTTATACTGGAATTTTGTTAATATCCTGTGTACTACTGTTGACCAGTCTGCTGTAGCCTTCATGCAAACTGGAACTCTTTATGGTGACGGATGTAATTGTGAAACACTGTTCTGCTATTTACCAGAATAAACAGCTGTGATAGCCAATGAAGAGTGACGGCTTCATCTGTAACACAACACAACGCAAGAGAGAGAGTACACACCCGCTACACATGCATGTGTGACAGAGGAAGAAAGCAAAAGCTGGAAACATACCTAGTTTCACCAGGTGGTGTAATTTTGGGACATCAGGTGAAACAAAAAACCTGAAGATAAAAAGTCTTGTCATGTCTCCACCATTTTCCTCTCAATAATTGACCCTAATTGAATTGTAAAATTCAATCTCAAGTGTGTCATCTGAAGCTTAAGCAAAAAAAGTTTTGTCATCAACATGACTGCAGTAGCACTCTATATGACAGATAAGCCTGCACGATAATTACATCTGCAGCTCCGGGAAATAAATACACTCTTCCACATGGCAGTTTTGTAAATATTAGCTGAGTTAGCATGTTTAAGTTACTCTGTGGTTATCTAGTACATTTGACTGTTTTCAAGTTGTGTTTACTTCAATAACCCAAAGTAATCAACACTATTTAAACACCAGTAATTAACCAAAACAAGACATTCATTCATTAAATAATTTACTGGGATAGTTTACATTATTCACTGTGGATGCATTTGGTGCCCGCAGTAGCAGCAGCGATCGCTGTGTTGTAGGATATTGGAGAGCTAAAATTCAGAGACGTCTTCTCATACAGCTGTTCCATCTTGTCATTTAAGGAGACATAGAGCTGAACTACTTCTCTGCCTGAGAATGGTTACAGTATTTTGCTGTTATGTTGGACACTGACCTGAATGAGACCAGGAGTACCACTGCCTCAACCTACACAGCATGAGTTTGTAAGCTAGAAATTTACAGCTTTGAGCTTGCTTTTCAGTACTAAGTGGTCATTACAGAGCCCTATTTGGATGCAGGTTTGGTGCTCTTGCTGAGTTTGCAGGTAAACTCATTCAAACATCAGGAGGGCTACAGCTGGAGGTAGTGAAAAGTAATAGCCTGTTAGGAATATTTTTGCAGCCAAAGTTTGTGTTGTTTGTTTCATTTGTATCTTTAAATGTTTACCTCCATAGAGAGTCTAAGGCAACATCTAAAAAATACAGAAAGCTAGCAAATAGCTCTGCACAGTATATTACTGTCTATAATTTAAAAGATTTTAGCAAGTATACATTTTAGCAATTTAGACATTTCTAAGTGACTCAAAGCAGGGTTCTGTTCACAATGTTCGAAAGGTTTATTGAGACACAGAAGAATATACTGCACATTTTCTAACAATCACTCCATTTACTTTGATGACATGAGAGTTTTTACAGAATGCAACGTAACAGATTCACAAAAAGTATCTGATTGGCAGACCTAAACAAAAACTTGCAATCAAAAAACTCATTCACAACTTCCTCTCCTCCCGACTGGACTACTGCAACTCACTTCTCCTAGGCATCAACTCTGCTTACATCAAGCAACTCCAACTGGTCCAGAATGCAGCCTGACTCATCACCCACGCCAAATCCTGGCATCACATCACTGCAGTCCTAAAAGAACTCCACTGGGTTCTCATCTCCCACCAGATCACCTACAAAATCCTGGTCCACAAAGCCCTGGCTCTAAAACTCCCTCCCTCAAGAGATTCGCGACTCGAAATCCCTCACCATCTTTCAGTCCTGCTTTAAAGAGAGAGAAAGAGAGAGATGTGACCCTGTTATTACAGCTTCCATGTCACGTCGTGCATGTTATTGGTACCATAAGGTTTAACCGAAATCTACATGTAGCTATCAGCAACATTGGTTAGCATTAAGCCAGCCGTAAACCCCATGTTAGCTGCTAGTGTTAGCAAACACTAGCTAGTCTGAGAAAACACCAGCTAATCTGAGAACAGTCTGTTAACATGAATATTTGCAAGCCATAATTGGTAGCAAATATATGCATGATTACATGGTAAACCAGAGTTATTGTATTAGTTATGGTTTCCAGATAATTGTCATTTATTCTATGCTACCTTGTATTTTCAGCTCAGCAACCTTGGTTTTGCTTATTCTAAGCTAGCTGTAAATGCTCTGTCCATCTTTATCCATATACAACAACTCACTACTCATACACTCGTAAGTGGTTCTGTTGGAGAACAAGCTTTATGTCAAAGCTGAGAAGTGCTCATTCCACCAGGAATCAGTCCCATTCCTGGGATTTATCGTCGAGGGTGGACAAGTGGCGGCAGACCCGGAGAAAACCAAGGCAGTCACCAGCTGGCCTACGCCCACGTCACGTAAGCAATTACAACGGTTTCTGGGGTTTGCTAATTTTTATCGAAGATTCATTCGGGATTTTAGTCAGGTGGTGGCTCCCCTCACTAGACTCACCTCTCCTAAAGTCCCTTTTCACTGGTCTCCTGCTGCAGACCTAGCCATGTCTACGTTAAAACATCTGTTCACCTCACCTCCTGTGCTTAAGCACCCAGACTCTGCCCTCCAGTTTGTGGTGGAGGTGGACGCTTCTTCCTCTGGAGTAGGGGCGGTGCTGTCCCAACGCTCCACTTCGGACCAGAAGCTTCACCCCTGCGCCTTCATGTCCAAAAAACTGTCACCGGCTGAGCAGAACTACGACGTGGGAAATCGGGAGTTGCTGGCAGTCAAGCTAGCATTGGACGAATGGCGGCACTGGCTAGAGGGAGCTGAACAACCGTTCGTGGTCTGGACGGATCACAAAAATCTAGCCTACATTCAGTCTACTAAAAGACTGAACTCCCGTCAAGCTAGGTGGGCCCTGTTCTTTGGCAGATTTAACTTTTCCCTCACCTACCGTCCAGGCTCTAGGAATGTCAAACCTGACGCTCTGTCACGGTGTTCGACTGCGCCGAGGATTCGTCGCGCCTGAGTCAGTACTCCATCCTCCTGTGTGGTGGCCGCAGTCAGTTTGGGAGATCGAGTCGCTGGTCAAAGCTGCTCTTGCCACGGATCCTGGTCCTGGAGACGGCCCCCCTGACAGACTCTTCGTTCCACAACCTGTGCGAGCTCAGGTACTTCAGTGGGTCCACGCCTCGCGCTTTGCCTGCCACCCTGGGATACGACGCACTCTAACCCTGTTACGGCGCCACTTCTGGTGGCCATCAGCGGAGGCGGATGTCCGTTCCTACGTCGCAGCCTGTTCAGTTTGCGCCCGGGGTAAGGCCTCCCACCGTCAGCCTGCTGGACTGCTGCAACCCCTCTTGGTCCCAAGCCGCCCGTGGTCTCACGTGGCATTGGACTTCGTCACAGGCCTGCCTCTGTCTGAAGGTAATGACACTATTCTCACTATTGTGGATAGGTTCTCTAAATCTGTTCACTATGTGGCATTACCTAAATTACCCACAGCCAGTGAAACGGCTGGCCTCTTAGTCCAGCATGTATTCCGTCCCCATGGAATACCTGTGGATATTGTTTCTGATCGGGGCCCACAGTTTACTTCACGTGTGTGGAAAGAGTTCTGCTCCTCCCTAGGTGCCACCGTTAGCCTTTCCTCCGGGTTCCACCCGCAGTCCAACGGTCAGACAGAGAGGGCTAACCAGGACTTGGAAGCCTCGCTTCGCTGTGTGGCCGCTCAGGACCCGACCACCTGGGCGTCTCACCTGCCATGGGTGGAGTACGCCCACAATTCTCTCACCACCTCTGCCACTGGGCTCTCCCCCTTCGAGGTGGCCCTGGGCTATCAACCGCCTTTGTTCCCGGCCCAGGAGAAGGACTTGGCGGTACCCTCGGTGCAGGAGCACCTACGTCGTTGCCGCCGGGTGTGGACCGAGGCGCGTGAGGCTCTTCTGCGTACGACGGAGCGGACTAAGGCGGTGGCTGATAGGCACAGGGCTCCGGCTCCCCAGTACCAACCAGGCCAGCAGGTCTGGTTGTCGTCCCAGAACATCCCTCTTCGGACTGAGTCGCGGAAGCTCTCTCCTCGGTTCCTGGGTCCTTTTGCCATCGACGCCGTCATTAGCCCCACTGCCGTGAGACTTAAGCTGCCTGCGGCTATGAGGGTTCACCCGACGTTCCATGTGTCCCAGGTTAAGCCGGTGACCCCTAGTCCCCTTTGTCCCCCGGCTGACCCTCCTCCGCCGGTCAGGTTGATTGACGACCATCCGGCTTACACTGTCAGCCGCCTGTTGGACGTCCGGAGGCGTGGGCGGGGCCTTCAATACCTTGTTGACTGGGAGGGCTACGGCCCCGAAGAGAGGTCTTGGATCCCTAGGAGGTTCATTCTGGACCCTGCTTTGGTGTCGGACTTCCACCGGGCCCATCCTGGAGAGCTCGGGCCGCCTGAAGGCGTCCCTTGAGGGGGGGGCTCTGTTATGGGTCCGCTGTCTTCCTTGTTGTTGTTTTTCCTGTTTGTCTGTCTGTGTTTTCATCGGCCGCCAGAGGGCTGCTCCTATCCGGTCCCATGAGAGGAGTTTCCACTCACCCCCTCCTCAGTCTGACTACACAGCTGAGCATAATCATCATCACCACTCCTACACAGCTGAGCATCATCATCATCACCATTCCATCTGTACTTAAACCTGGGCCGACCACCTCTTCGGCGCCAGTTCGTTACCTACTTTCACGTGGTAACTGGTCTTGTACTACAGCTGTTTGGTATTCCGTTGCCTTGCTCTTGTACTCACTTGTGTTTCTGCCACAGCGTTCCTGTTCCCTCTCGGCGTTTGTCTTGGATCTCCCTCATCTCCCACATCACCCTCCGTGTCTGGATTTTTGTATGTTCTTGTCTTGTGTTGTTTATTCTGGCATCAGAATAAATCCCATTTTGAGTTACATCACTCCCTCTTGTGGTCGTTCTGTGTCCGGGTCCTACTACACCCTTAACAACTCCTTAGGCATTGTCCCAGACTTCCACGCAATGTTAAAGAGGCGTGTCAATCAAGACAGCCCCTCCACACCCAGAGTTTTCAACATTTCTGGACGGATCTCATCAATCCCTGGGGCTTTGTCACTGTGGAGTTGTTTAACTACCTCAGCGACTTCCACCAGGGAAATTGACAATAATCCCCCATCATCCTCCAGCTCTGCCTCTACCACAGAAGACGTGTCAGCTGGATTTAGGAGTTCCTCAAAGTGCTCCCATCCTTTCTGTACACAGCTTGGATGATTCCCCACTTCCCCCTCCTGAAGTGGCAAATAGTTTTCCAGAAGCACCTTGGTGCCGACCAAAAGTCCTTCTCCATGTCTTCTCTGAACCTCTCCCAAACCCGCTGCTTTGCCCCGGTCACGGCAGAGGCTGCAGCCCTTCAGGCCCGTCGGTACTTTGGAACTGCCTCCGGAGTCCTCTGGGATAACATATTCCTGAAACAGCCCCATACAGGATTCCATTTAAGGTCTCTAAGAAGGCCAAATACTACAAACTCTTCCTTGGTGCAAATGGACAAAAAACAGTTAGCGTTTTTCCCCCATCACCCGCAGGCGTAGGGAGGCGACCCTCTTGTCCACCGGGGTAAACTCCAACGCAGTGGCGCAGCTGGGGGATTGTGAGTAAACCCGGCCACCAGGCGCTTGCTGACGAGCCCTCCGTCTGGGCCTGGTTCCAGACGGGGGCCCCGGGCATCCTCCAGGCAGGGTCACTCCCTCTTTGCCTTGCTCACTCATAGGGTTTTTGAACCATTCTTTGTTTGGCCCCTCACCTGAGACCGCTTTGCCATGGGAGACCCTACCAGGGGCACACAGCTCCAGACAACACAGCCCTCAGGTTCATAGGGACACACAAACCTCTCCACTACAATAAGGTAATGGTTCCCGGAGAGGATCTTAAAGGATAAAATAAAAAAATGTTTAAAAGTAAAAAAGGTGAATGGATTTGGAATTTTTTTTGACATTGAAATAATTTTTTGCAATTACACTGGGAAAGTACAGAAAAAATAGAATTTCAGGTACCAGTATTGGTAAAGACCATAACTTTGAGCAGACTGGATTGGCTGTAGTGATACAGTCCTTCTCGCTCCCTGTCAGCATTAGCTCTCTCTACCTGGACTAGTTATGTATCATCATGTGGTAAGGGTTAGGGTCATGCTCTGCGCCTCGGCTTGGACACAACCGGCCTCGAGCGAGAGAGAAAGTTGATAACGAGGAACGCTATCACACTTTCCTGGGATTAAAAAAATACTTGGGTGATTTAGGTCAGTCTGCTAGGCCAAGTCTTAGAAATTTGGGAGTTATCTTTGACAAAGACATGTCGTTAGTGCAGCACTGCAAGCAGCTAACAAGAAACTGCTTTTTTCAATTAAGGAAAATCTCAAAACTTAGAAATATAGTTTCAAGAAATGATTTGGAGCTTATCATTCATGCTTTTGTGTCTTCGCGGTTAGACTATTGTAATAGTTTATTTTTATGCCTAAACCAAAAGGAGCTCTCTCGACTGCAATTAGTACAAAACTCTGCAGCCAGAATTTTAACACGTACTAACAGGAGGTCTCACATATCCCCAATCCTAAAAGAACTTCATTGGCTACCAGTGTCTTATAGGATAAATTTTAAAATTTTGGTTCTAGTTTTCAGAGCTTTACATGGCCAGGCTCCCCTCTATACTAGTGACCTGATTCAGCATTATACCCCTGTGCGTGCTCTGAGGTCTGTGGATCAGAACCTGCTGACGGTTCCACGCACTCGCTACCACACTAGAGGTGACCGATCTTTTCAGGCTGTTGCCCCTAATGACCTTCCACTGTCTATGCGCTCTTCTGATTCTGTTGATGCCTTCAAATGCAGACTAAAGACTCATTTATTTGTTCAGGCTTTCAATTAGCTACTTGTGGGTTGATATGATCATGTACTGTCTTTTATTGTGCTTTTATTGTGTGTATTTTTATGATATAAATGTTTTTGTTGTGAAGCACTTTGTGGCCCTATACCTGTGAAAGGTGCTATATAAATAAACTTTTACTTACTTACTTACTTACTTACTTCCTTTTCTTCATTGGACTAAGTTTGTGGACATTACTGTGTGCGTGGATCATTAAAGATGTCCTGTGGGTGCAAGGGCTGTCCCAGACAATTATTTTAACACTGCACTGTTCATGTAAAATTAATTTGTAGTGCAACCTGAAGCCAGATGTAGGCTATCAATCCAACAACAACATAAAGTCACTTCTAGGAGGAAAACAAAAATGAAAACTTAAAGTTCAGTTTTCAATTCAATTTTGTTTATAGTATCAATTCATAACCAGAGTTATCTCAAGACACTTTACAGATAGAGCAGGGTAGACCATACTCCAGAATTTAAAAGGACCCAACAGTTCTAGTAGTTTCCTCCAGTAAAAAGTAAGTGCTAAAAGAGTAGCCTGTGTTTGCTTTTTTAACAGTATAAATGTACTGTGTTAAACACGGCAATGTATAAAAGGCTCCATTACCTTGTACCTCACGTTACGGCTCCGTAGCAGACATTTTTGTAAGAATAACGATTTAAATTGCTAGCGATTGTGTCATAACCAAGCGACTTGCTGTCGCATAGTTGTCAAATCACTATACTGTCAGGAGAAGCTCGACAGTTTTGACTTACATTAGCTGTTTAGGTTTAATTACTAATGTTAACTAGCAATTTAGTCAGCAATAATTAGCCTGTGCCTATGTTATCACCTAACATATACCTACGCTCTCAGTCTCTGCGGATTGGAAATGATTGAGATTTCTCTTGGCACATTTACCAGAACACTTACAACGTTCAGACACATTGCTCACGTCACATCTACGTCGTCAAGCTCAGTTGGAGGCTGCGCAGTAACGCTCAGCACTCACCGGAAAAGTGCTTCTAGTCTTGTTCACTAGTCTCCGTAGAGCGCAACAGGATCTGTTGGTCCATTTTTTTAAACTGTCTATGCTACTAACCAGTCAGTTACCAGTACATGGGTTGTGCTATTGTGCACCCGTTTTTTTCCCTACCAGTCAAGAGAAATACTTTCAATAAACAACCATATATCCATATATGTCCACACAATATGCCTAAAATTAATAATTTGGGGCTTTGTTGTTAGAAAGAATATTGCTTTGAATTTTTTGTTAGTTAGAAATAACCTTATTTACACGTACTATATTTTATTTTTCACATTAACGTTTGTGCCCAAATCACAAGTGTCAAGGAGAATGACAAAAGATCCTTTAACTGAGCATGAAAATAAACATTTTGTTAAGATATCTCTAAAATGCACCAAATGTACATATGTCAAATCTGGTAATGTACTGGACAGAAATCTTGTGCTGCAGTATTGTCCAGAATAAACAGATTTACTTTGAATAACTTTAATCTGGTATTAGTTCCTGTTCCGAACTGGTGCTTGTAAGTACATATTTATAATATGTCATACTGTAATCTAGCTTCCAATAATATCGGTCAATCACAACATGACACAAAGCCACAGAGGCTTATTATTGTCTGTCAACAAACGGGCTCTCAACTACAGTGGTAAAGATAGTCATTGGCCCTTATTAACAAGAGAGAAAAAGAGTGTGCAAAATGTATAACCAGCAATGTGTTGGTCTGTTGACAGAACTGCAGATAGTAAAAAAAATTAAACTAAAACAGATTTCATAATACACCTCTTTTCATTTATTATTACCGGAGCCATAGCTATGAGCTGTCATCTATGACCTCCTCCTCCTTTTTCACCTCGGAGATACTAAATTAGATTCATGAGAAAATGAGTAGAGAGTACGAAGCAATCAAAGACTCCAGCTGTTCCATATCAACCAGGGGATCTATGTGGAGTATGCCTCAGGTAAGTCAGTGGATCACAGCACAATGACCTTGACTACAGTCAAGAGTGAATTTTAATTGTTAAAGAAACACGCCGACTTATTCGGACTTTAGCTTATTCACCGTATCCCGTATCCGTATAGTTAGACAAGTCAATACATACCTCTCTCATCTCTGTGCGTGCTGTAACTCTGTCTGACGCCCCCAGCATTAGCTTAGCCTAGCAAAGATCCTGCAGGTACAGTAACTGCTCCCAATAACTGACAACTGCTCCTAATAACTGACAAAATAACGCCAACATGTTGCGTGTTGTGATTTGATAGTCACAGGGTGTACAGATAACAAGGTCACAGGAGGCCATGTTCTAACCGCATACCAATTGGGAACTATATTTTCAGAAAGGTGAAGCAGTGCTACTTGGGAGAGAGAAAGAGTGATTAGCGCAACACCAAAATCCACAGTTACATCCGGCAACAAAACCAATCTGAATAGCTAGCTAGTAGTAAACAACACTCGTGATCATGGCTGACTTTGAGGAATTGTCAGAGGATTTTTACTTGGTGTCAAACCAAGATCCAGAACCATATCTTTTGAGCCAGAATACACAGGCGAGGAGTTATAAAGTTTGGAAGCTGATAGATAAAATGCCGAACAGACTGAGGTCGAGGGGAGAATCAGAACGAACACGGACTGGTGGTGTAAATGTGGAATCCAATTCATTAGTAAGGTAAAGGCTACAGTCATGAGCGTTAGCTCTAGCATCACTCATTTTATTCTGGAGTGAAAAAGCGCATTTGTGACAACACAGTTACATTTCAGGATATAAATAGTGTTACTAACGTTACCACTGTTACAGTAGTTAGTCTTCTGAAAACATAACTGAATACTTATCGTAGCCGCAGGGGATCCACTTTGTCCAGTCTGTACTATGGCCGTATCCTTCAGCACATGTTTCATGGTCCATATGGTCCATGGTTTCACACCCTAAGTGAAATGTTCTGAGCAAACACAATGGTTCTTGGTGGCTACAGGTGTATTTGGATCCAGATCCAGAGCAAGTATAGTCATAGATTAAGCCGGTCAGCGCTTTTTTTTTTTTTTACACCCTGTGACTATGCAAATCACAACATGTAAATATGAACATGTTGGCATTGTTTTGCCCCTAATTTGGAGCAGTGGGCTAGCTGGAACCAGTTACCTGCAGAATCTTTGCTAGGCTAAGTTAATCCTGGGGCGTCAGACAGAGTTACAGCACGCACTGAGATGAGAAGGGTATGTATTGATTTGTCTAACTCTGGGGGATACAGTGAAAAAGCTAAAGTCCCAATATGTCGGCATGTTTCTTTAAAGTTTTCTCTGTGATGCCAAACCAGTTATTCAATTTTACAAAATGTCAGTGCAATTAAACACAGCGTTTTAGTACAAATCCAATGCCAACTGATTTTTAAAGGTTAGTTTTCCTTTGGTTTAACAGAGACAGAACAGATGGAGAAGATAAACGGGATATCTTGAAAAAAGATATCAGGCTAGATTAAATTCTGTCCAATTTAGTTAAATGGTATGTGTCAGTTTGACATTATCAGATTCATCGCAGATCTCTGCAGGGTAAATCTAGATAGCTAGCTGTTGAATCTGAGTTTTCTGTTGCAAAACTAAAATAACCTTTGAACATACATATTTCACCTTAATTTCCTTCCTGAGGCGATTTTGCAGATGAACCATTGCTCCGTTCAGCGCTTAGTGCCGCCCAAAACAACTGTGACTGGTTTAAAGAAATGACAATAAACAAGAGCACGTTTTTCTCCCATCCTGGCAGTACTGTGTGGACTTGCCAGCACCCCCTTCCGCAGCGCTGTGGAGGAAGGTCTGGCAATGGGAGACTAGCCTGCTTGTGTATCAGCCTCTGTGCTGTCTGAATTCTTGGACAGTAGAGAAGACACAAGCCACTCACTTGTTTCCTTTTTCGAGCACTGGCCTGGTCGGGCAACTGGCAACACTGGGCTAATGGCGTGTTGCAGTTGAAATGTAAATTTGGAAATTCCAAGTTCCCAGTCAGAAATGTCAATTGGAATGTCCCCTGAATTCAGATTTCCCACTCGGAAAGTCTGGAGAACCTGTAAATCCCAACATAGCTGCTCTGTGCATCAACAGTAGCAAAAGCTATATCAATACTTACTATTTAGGACCCTACGCACAGTGGCTGAGGGGTACTTTAAAACAGTACATTGTCCCTGGATAGAAAGTGACAGCACATTAAGAGCCAGCACCAGGATGCAGTGGATGGGGAAGCGGCGATGACATTTAATATGCAGTCCGTAGGAGCTCCACAAGGACACAGCAGTGTCCTCCCATTTCTTTGATACAATGATGTACAACAAATCTCTCATATATACATACCTCCCTCTCTACATGATTCAGCAACGTCAGTTTGTTAAGATAGAGTGTAAGATATGCTCTTGTCAGTTTTCCTTTCCATTGTACGAGTCGCTGCCTGTATGTTACTGTACTGAGTAATGATAGATATTTGGAACTATTCAGACAGGAACACGTACACCTGCTATTCTTTTTCACAAACAGAAGAACGGCAGGAAAAAAATGAGTTTGTGTAAGATGAAAATATTGTGCTCATCAGGCATCAAAGCTATCTCCCATTTTAGTTCAGTTAGAACGGAAAGAGTGTATGAAAGAGACCGGGACTCAATCATGCGTAGAATTGCCTCTTCTACGGGAGCCCATCTCTTACAAATAAAATGGAAAAAGGACACATTTATACATATGGGACTGATCCCAGTGCAATCTTATTACTAGAGCATGGCAATCTGGAGACCTTGCCACTACTGGTCTGCCATGGACAAGACCAGGGAGACTACCGCATGGGAGTACTTGTTTTCACATCAAGTCCACCAAGTCATTTAAACTCATTGCCATAGACTTTCTTTGAAAAACTATTGGTGGCATATTGGACAGTTTTCACTATCACTATCTTTAGAATACTGTTTGGAGATACAAACAGATTACAGTCTTGTTTGTTGTTCATGTAAAAGTGTCCTACTTGGTCTCTGATGCAGCCGCCTCTCTTTGTCTATCCATCAACACTACTGAAGGCTACCGTGAATGGCATGACATGCAGCAAAGTGCCACAGGTCAGAGTCAAACCCGTGGACGCTACGTCGAGAAGTAAATCTCTATATATGGGCGCGTGCTCTACCAGGTGAGCTACCGAAGCACCCCATTTTAAATGTTTTCTGCACAATCATTTCGTTTCAAATATCTGTTATTGGTCTCCTTAATCTGTATCAGCCCTGAAAAAAACATTAGTTGATCCATAGTGCTGATTTGAAGGTCAGACCACTGATTGGCCCTAGAAGGGTGCCTTCCTGTAAAAATGACTAAAAAGACTAGTGCTAGTTGCTATTAATATGCCATCCCCCTATTTTCTAACCCTCTGACAAAATGAATAAAAGGCCAAATGTTCATATGTTTGGAGGGTATTTTTTAAGTTCAAAAGCAAAATATAATATTTGTTTATATACTGTATACACAAACAAAATCTCTTTTGAAAAACTTCAGTAAAGTATTCTGAAACAGGAATATGTAGGCTGTATGATACTGTAATTTGTAACAACTGTAACAAAAACGGAAAGAAGCTGACTAAATCCATAGTAGAATATGCATGTGTGTGATGGATGTCAACGCAACAAACACACAAAACCAACACACACAACCACACACACACACACACACACACACACACACACACACAAATATACAGTATTAGTACCAATGCAGGAAAAAAAGAAGATAGTCCATTGTTGTCAAAACCTTTACAACCTTTTCTTGTCCTAACAGTAGACACCTACTAAAAACAAAACTAGAACCCTGAAGAGCTGATATCGTTTCTGTATACTTAAAAAAGGCTGAACTAATCATGTTTGCACTCTGACCGCAGTCAGCTATTCTCTGGTATTGTTTTTTGTGCATGTCAGTCAAAAAAGGTGTTTTCAAAGAGCAACACTGCGGGTAAAATTTATTAATTAAGAGCAGCAGGGGCAGATGAGTCATAGGAACTTTTTCAAAAAATTACCAGCATGAGAAAGCCATTGTTCCTTGGAAGCAAAGGGGTGAGAGCCTGTTTATGTATGATGGACAGGAAAGCCTCAATGTGTTCTCTCTCCAACTCCATTTACTATTTGTAATATGCGTATGTACAGTATATGCCTTTTGCTAAATCAAGGTTGCACAAAAGAAAGGTTTTTGAACATGAGGAAACCTTGTCAACATTGGTTTTATCTAAAAAGATACATTTCACTGTTTGTTCATATTACTTGGGATGGGAATGGGATTGTCAAGCAGACAAACCGCCCAACACATGTATGTATTAAAAGATCGCTACTTGCCGCATGTGTATCGATACAGTATTGCCACCGAAAATATCGTGATACTATGCTGTATCGATTTTCCCCCCCACCCCTAGTTGCAAGCTTATCTACAGTATAGATAACTTCCGTTTTTATAAACACACACATTATTACGGATGTATTTTCTCCAATACATCTTACCTACAAATGAGTAATATATTACATCAGCCTACATTAGTCTCATGTTTAACCTGTTAGATGCACGTTTTAATGCCTTTGTTCATCATTTTCATACAGTCAGAGAAGTTAGAAGTGGTCCTGTAAACTAAATGACTGAAAAAAAAAGATTACCCATAACAAACTTTTAGGATTTCAGGTTCTTTAATCTTTACACACTGTAAAGACTGCTTGCACATAATTCTCTCATCACTAAAAACACAGCTGCTGTCCTGGTACTGACTGACCGGACTTGCAACAACAAAATTTAACTTCAGTTTCTACTACAATAATTTAAGACTAATTTGAGGCAATTATGTCAGTAATTTGGGGGGAGATTTAGTCATTCAAAAGAACAAATTATAATTGTGAAGAATGAGTTTAGTAATTTAAGGAAAGAAATTATTCATCTGGCGATACAAATTACTAATTTATGATTACAAATAAACAGCCATTTTAACCCTGACACCTGTCAGGCTCTCTGGGGAAGACACAGCACTAACTAAACTGATTAGAAAAGAGTGATGCACAAAATAGCCAGCTATTTCTCCCATAGCTCAAACATCTCACTAAAGAAAATGAAACACTATTATGACTCTTGGCAGAAGGTTGTAGGGGTATCTCAATTCATACATCCTTAATCTGTAATGGCCACATGCCTTGGAGCCAAAGAACAAAATTAAATGTCCATCTTATCCTTTTTTTAATCTGAGAAAGGTCCAGACAGCTGATTTCAAGAAGTGCCATCTCCTATGTAACTATGGATCACAGAAGGAATAGGAAGAGTGTCCAAAGGTAAAGTGGGTTGAATGGTTGCGAAGTTGTGAATGCTGGGAGTGAAAGCAACATGTGAGACCGTGGACATAGGATCAGAGTTCATCAACTATCTCCCCCTACTAAATGAAGCTTTTTCCGGTTGAGGGATTTTAGCAATCGCTGCAGTAAGGCTAGTGAAGCATGAGGCGTCAGGAGCCAAGGAGCACGGAGCCAAAGTCCCTCCTCACAGAAAGCAGACAGATTAGGTCAAGATCAATGTCAACCTTTAAAAAGCAGCAAGCAAGAACTACACACATCGGATTGAATCATAGGCAGTGTAATAATAATGGACAAACCGTCCGGGCCTGAAAAGTGAAGCAAATGTGGAAGTACTTTAAACCTGCATTCTATCTTATTTCCAGCAGGGGATGAATCGGACTTTTATATAAATGTTTACACCAGGCTGGGTAAGTGCTCATTATACTACTGCGATTGAAGTAGTTAAATAAAAGATGTCATTGATGTAAATTCATGCATCACCTAATTTCCCATACAGGCCTGGCCTCCGGGAAAGAACAGTTTGTTTAATCTATCTAATCTTGTGTTGTTTATACTATACACTCACCTAAAGGATTATTAGGAACACCATACTAATACTGTGTTTGACCTCCTTTCGCCTTCAGAACTACCTTAATTTTACGTGGCATTGATTCAACAAGGTGCTGAAAGCATTCTTTAGAAATGTTGGCCCATATTGATAGGATAGCATCTTGCAGTTTTTTTTTTTTATTTATCCTTTATTTAACCAGGTAATACCCATTGAGATTAAAAATCTCTTTTGCAAGGGAGACCTGGCCAAGATGGGCATCAAAATTACATCACATCATTACATACGTACAAAGACACACATGAAAACCAAATATGCACTTACAATGAAATCTCAATTAAAACATTGACATGTGAGGGAGTCCAACTCAAAGCTTCTCATTTTCAGCTTAAAAATACTCAAAAGAACCAATTTACTAAGTTTCAAGTTCTTCTGCAGCAAATTCCATGTAAAGGGAGCAGAGTAAGCAAGGGCCTTTTACCCAGCTCAGTACTGACACGTGGGACAGAAAACAAGACAACAGCCTGAGAACGGAGAGAGTAATGACCAGTACTTTTTTTCATAAGAAGTGAACATAAATAAGATGGAAGCGCACCAAGAAGAGCCTTATATATAAATGTATACCAATGACAAAGCCTCCGTGTAGCCAAGGCAGACCACCCTACACGAGAATACAGCTCACAGTGATGGGTGCGAACTTTACAAGTTGATGGAGATTTGTGGGATGCATATCCAGGGCACGAAGCTCCCGTTCCACCACATCCCAAAGATGCTCTATTGGGTTGAGATCTGGTGACTGTGGTGTGGGGGCCATTTTAGTACAGTGAACTCATTGTCATGTTCAAGAAACCAATTGGAAATGATTCAAGCTTTGTGACATGGTACATTATCCTGCTGGAAGTAGCCATCAGAGGATGGGTACATGGTGGCCATAAAGGGATGGACATGGTCAGAAATAATGCTCAGGTAGGCCGTGGCATTTAAACGACGCCCAATTGGCATTAAGGGGCCTAAAGTGTGCCAAGACATCCCCCACACCATTACACCACCACCACCAGCCTGCACAGTGGTAACAAGGCATGATGGATCCATGTTCTCATTCTGTTTACGCCAAATTGACTGACTCTACCATCTAAATGTCTCAACAGAAATCAAGGCTCATCCGACCAGGCAACATTTTTTCTGTCTTCAACTGTCCAATTTTGGTGAGCTCTTGCAAATTGTAGCCTCTTTTTCTTATTTGTAGTGGAGATGAGTGGTACCCGGTGGGGTCTTCTGCTGTTGTAGCCCATCTGCCTCAAGGTTGTGCATGTTGTGGCTTCACAAATGCTTTGGTGCATACCTCGGTTGTAACGAGTGGTTATTTCAGTCAAAGTTGCTCTTCTATCAGCTTGAATCAGTCGGCCCATTCTCCTCTGACCTCTAGCGTCAACAAGGCATTTTCGCCCACAGGACTGCCGCATACTGAATGTTTTCCCCTTTTTACACCATTCTTTGTAAACCCTAGAAATGGTTGTGCAGTAACTGAGCCGATTGTGAAATACTCAGACCGGCCAGTCTGGCACCAACAACCATGCCACGCTCAAAATTGCTTAAATCACCTTTCTTTCCCATTCTGACATTCAGTTTGGAGTTCAGGAGATTGTCTTGACCAGGACCACACCCCTAAATGCATTGAAGCAACTGCCATTAATTGGTTGATTAGATAATTGCATTAATGAGAAATTGAACAGGTGTTCCTAATAATCCTTTAGGTGAGTGTATAATGATTTATTGCTTGTCTTTGTTGAATAATACAGAAGACAAAGAGCCTAAAAAAAAATCACATATTAAATCGCAATCGCAATATTGGTGAGAAAAAAATAAAAAATAAAAATCACAATCTGATTATATTCCAAAATCGTTCAGCCCTAGAGTCAAGTGATTAAAAACAGACCCAGATTAGAGCGCATAGTGATTCATACAGGAGATGCAAAATATATTTATTGGATGGTATATGATCACAGAAGTTGAAATATTTAAGAGTAACTTAACAGCCCTCGAAAATGTGTTGTTAGCTGAACTCTAGGAGTTTAATTTCTCAATTTATCGCAGTGACATAAAAGTGAACTCAAGGGTGTGTCAGAACAACAAAATTGAAACATTCAACCAGATGGCAGTAAAACACTTTTCAGGTCGGTGTGAAGTTACTACTTAAATTCAATTAATAATTTTTATCGGTGGCCTTCTTATCAACTTCTAGAAACGTTGTGTACTTTAAGCACTTTAACTTTTTTTTTTATTAACTCTTTTTCTTAGTGGTATTAATGTGAACAGGCAACAGTCAATGATGGAATTATTGCCTCAAACTAGTGTATTGTATGCAGTTCTTCGGTTAATGCAGTGCACCACAGTCACTTTGTAACTTAACATTTTTTATTTTTATTTTTTCATGTGACATCTTGAAATTGTTGGTGTTATTCGAATGGCCTCCATGACTACATTAGCATACAAAAGAAACACCCCTACTACGATAGCATCTGAACTTCAATCAGAAAAAAAAACACACTGACTGAACTGAAGTGTTTCTCAATGATTCTTTTTGCACAATATGCATACTTAGGCTCTCCAATAAAATAACATGAATTTAGATCTGGTTTCCTATTGTTTAAGGAAATAATTGAAAAAACAAGGACAAGCTGGGGCATTAAGGCTGCCTGGCGAGGTATGAACTTTTGGTGACTTTAGTTCAGCGTCAGGGATTAACGCCGCCCCCACCGAGCTGAGTAAGTGCCCATTTACCCAGAGAGGAGAGAGGCAGGTGTGAGAGCAGTAACCTAAATACTGCTTGTTTTGCAATTCTGTATAAACCCAAACTCTCTGGAAGAGAAGAATGGAAGGAAAGGGGGAAAACTAAATAGAAAGCAACAGAATAATGTCTTCTATCACAGGAGTCGTGCCTTCTAGTAGTACCATGTCTGGCCGTGTGTACTGTGATTTACGGAGTAGTGGCAGAGATCCATTAGCAATGAAACAACATACTCTCTATCCAGGAAGTGATTTATGTATTCAATAAGCCTCTCTGCCTTTCATTCCCTCCTTCCCCACATTTCACTTCCTTATTCTTGACAGCAGCAGCAGTAAGAAAAGGCACAGTTTGGGAAGTGGAATCTGCCAAGAAAAGTGTCCTAGGTAGGTGAGAACGCAACTGCACCATGCACCTGCCATAATGGTAGTATGCTTTGGATACTTTGCTACCGTAACACACAGTATTTCAATAAAAGCGCTTATTCAGATACACAGTATGTTAATATTAAAAGGCTGCAAAGCAGCAATACCTTAAAATAACAGATTTTAACACAAAACATCAGGAAAAGCTTAACTAAAACAGGACTTAAACGTTTGGAGTAAAATATCTGCCAAAAGTAACACCGCTCACAGGTCATGAACTCATTTATTGTGAGCAGTTTTGGGGATGTTACAACATGAGGATTGACACACGTAGGGAAATCAAATTCACATGACTGACAAATGTCACAAAAGTCATGTCACAAAGCGCTCACCATGTAATAACTAATTATGAGCTTTATTAGCACTGTAACTTGACCTCATGTTATGAATAAAGAAGCATGGGTAACAACAAGGCGTCCTTCATCATAATATTACGTAGGCTGACCAGGTGAGAATGGATAAAATTCTGAAACAAATAAAACAAAGTGTTGGTTTGTACAGTTGTGCTGTCAGTTATATGTTGCATGCAGCTTGACGTCTGACCCCCCCGTGTGAAATACCAAACTCCTTCCTACACACATTGCAAAACGCTTTGTTTGAATCACCTAAAACTGCAGTAATCAAGGGGTATTTCCCTACTAGGTCTTCCCGGTACCTGCAGAGACGTTTTTGCTTTTTAGCTATGTGTTCATTGGGTCCCGGGACACCAGCCTGAGTCTCCCTTTCAACAATGAATGAATGAATGAATGAAAAATAGCAATGCCTGTTATCAAAATCTGTGCCTAGCCACCTACGTAGGGCCTACGCACTGTTGCAGCCAATGAGCAGCCGACGGGTGTCGGCCGCAGGACGACTCAATCACCCTGAACAGTTTTTAGCGTTCTATCAGACTATAACTACTTGAGAGTCATCTCTTGAGAATTTTCTCTAATTTTTGGGACAACTAGGGCAGGATTCGGGACAACCGCTTGGATTTTCGGGATGTCTGGTCCCCCTAATTTTACAGAAGGATAGTAACTGTGTGGTCACTGTGTTTGAGTTGGTTTTAAATTAGGAACTTCCAAAATAAATGGAGTAGAAAAAAAAAAAAAACTTATGTTGTAACTGGTTTCCTTTCTCTGATGTTTTTTAGGAAAATTTCTGTCTTGGAAGTTATTTTGTTCACACCGGGGTTCGATTGACTGCTTCTACGTCAGCCTAAACACACTTTAGTGTACAATTATGAATAGGGCTGATCCGATCCAGTATCAGTATCAGGACCGATACCAGCGTGATTCATGTTTCGGATTTTCCCGATCCAACCTGCAAAGATATCCGATATCCATGAGCCATGTTTGCACTTAAACGTGGTTTGCTGAAATGACTCCAAATGTGATTCTGCTAGTCTAGTTTGCTAGCTGGCTGCAAACTGTGGAAGGATTTCCTGAACAGAGGCGTGGCTCAATGAGATACAGAGTTATGAGACACGCCCCCGCTCAGGAAATCCAGTCCACAGTTCAAGTCAAGTCAAGTCAAGTTTGTAGCCAGCTAGCAGGATAGCATTGAGCACATTGTGGCTAGCCAACCTGTCCACTGTGAGGAAATACTTCACACTGGAAACACCACAGAGCAAGACAGCAAAATGCAATGTTTGCAAAGCCGTAATTAAGAGAGGCGAAAACTCCCTTGCGTCGTACAACACAACAAACGCAATCAAACATTTAAAAAAGCACCGCGTTAAGGAGCATGATGACTTTTTTTAGCCAGGGGGCAGAAAGACAAAGGGAGCCGTCAGGAATCACTTCTGGAGTTATTCCAGAAGCAAGGTAAACTCCAGGCAGGCAACGTAAAGGCTAAAGGGATTAACGAGAAGTTGCTCAACTTCATCGCACTCGATGACCAACTGTTATCATTGATGGAAAATGCTGGATTTCGCAGCCTGATTAAACCCTTGCAGCCACAATATAGTTTACCATCCAGACGATATTTATCGTGTTTAACTATACAGCCAAGTGTCACCCAAGTTAGCTGAGAAGTTACACAGAGTTCCAGCCCTGAGCTTTACTACAGATATTTGGACTTCAGATGTCTGCCCAATGTCGCTGATAAGCCTCACGTGCACTGAGTTGACTCAGATACACATGGCCTCTGTAGTGCGGTGCTTCAGGTAAAAAAGTGCAGGGGTTCACACAACCGAGCTACAATTGCTGTTTTGCTCACTGTGCACGAGGGACTAATGTCACAACACAGCGTTCAGCATCATTTTTTTTTATTGATAGCGCGTGTGTGTGTGTCAGAGATTTACAGTTATTGCACTTTTCTTATAATTCAAATATTTGACATCTTAAAACCTTGATTTGTTGATGCTACAAGAGCCAGTGTACTTGATTTGTGCTGTTCAGATGCACACTGTTTTAATGATAGTGTGTGTGTGTGTAAGATGTTTACTTATATGCACTTTTCTTATATTTCAAGACTCAATATTTGACATTTTGGCAATGTAATAAATATTGCCAATCCATTTGAAACCCTTACAGTTGCACATTTGTTTTCAGAATGGTTTTTCTGACTTCCTTTTCTAACCTTATACTTACTTCAAGTTGTCTTTCGGAACATGCATGCGTACATATCATACTTGCCTGTTGAAAGTTGTTTATTTCAGCATCATATAAAATCAACAATAATGATAATAATTATATTAAAGCAAATACAGCTCTGGTATCGGAATAGTATTAGCCGATATCCAAATTCAGGTATGGGGATCGGAAGTGAAAAAATGTGGATTGGTGCATCCCTATGTACAACCATAAATCAAGCTTAACACACATTACTTTCCTTAAACACAGGTGTTGGAGATATTAATCCAAATAAGAAGGCTAAGCTTTGCCAGTTTTCCTGTGCCTGCTCTAGCCAAAGCTCTGCATATCCCATACAGCCAAAAATGTTTTTGGTTTTTGTTTTCAGTTAAAACTTAAACAGGGTGGTCAAGCTACAAAGAAGGAACCCAGCCTGCTATTCACCACAAAATAGCTTCCAACCTAAATATAATCCAAAATTTAACCTCACTGGTCTATCATTTTTTATTTGATCTTAACTAGGCTATAAACAGAGACACTAATTATGGCCATCAATTTTAAAGATATATACGTACATATGTATTATTAAAGAGCAAGTATACGATGTAGAAGAGAATAGACCAGGGATCTGAATTAAAGGACCATTACATGTTAGCTTCACCAGCAGGAGATTTATAATACTTCTAAGCCCGAACACTACAGCTGTCTCACTGTCTATTGAACCAAACCAGACACTTGAGGCACTCCTCCAACAGATGGCATGGGATATAGACTTGACTGGTTTCATAGAGTTTGCATTTGGGAAGAATTATAGAGGGTTGTCACTGACGTGACGTTCTGGGCACTAACCCGGATGCGCAGCCACATTGGAGGCACGCGGTGTAAACAACTGAATGGAGTACAGTGGAGTATTGTGCACTTTAGATATTTGAAGTGAATGTAGCCATGTCTAAACAACAGAAAAGAGTCCGAAATGCAAAGGCATATAGGTAAGTTTTTGGACCACAAGAAAAGAAATTACAGTTTATTGGCGGTGCAGATCCCTACGAGTTGGTTCCCTATTCTTGGCTCCATGACGACTTGGTGATTCTTCTTTCAGTTGGATATCCTGATATAGCTAGTCAAATACCTGCTTTTCTCGACGAGCCCATACACAGCAGCAGACCTTATATCATACATATGTTTGGAGGCCTATAACCAGATTGTATGTGAATAAGTGAGGGAGACGCAGTAACAAGTCATTAACGACTGTTGCGTTGTGAGGACCAAAGTAAGTTATACAATAATGTTTTTAATCAAGCGTAGGAAGGAGACGTACCGCAGGTCATTTATCCCGGCCGCGGTCAGACTCTACAACACCTGCACTACCTGATAATGTTGTAGCTTTTGTTCCTGTGTTTCATTTACTCCACACACTCTGGATATCTTTACTATCTGTATTTATATATTTTTTTCAGTTACAAGTACTTACTTTTTCAATATTGTTTATGGTTACCTACTTTTGCTAAACTATTTTAATTACATATTCAACTTAATTTAATTTAATGTCACTCACTTACACTGCAATATTGTTTTTCTGTACTATTGCAACCGCACTTTACGAAATCTTTATTTGATGTCACTTACATTCAGCCATATCTTCTGCTCACTCTCTGCTGTTTGCTTGTTTTTGTGTTTACTTGTGTATTTGTTTGTTTTTGCTCTTATTGTAGAAAACGCTGCTGCTGTAACAAGGAAATTTCCCCGCTGTGGGATAAATAAAGTATAATCTAATCTAATCCTTAACTGTATGATATTATTGCGATACTCAAGGTGTAGACAAGTGACTCTCAATCGTTTTTATTTTTTTTCATTTCAGAAACCCTCAGATTGCTATCTACACTATCTAAGTGCGTTTGAGCTTTTCCAACCACAAGCGCCTCCTTTCCTCTGATAACTTCTGGTATTCCTATCCCTGGTTTTTAATAACTTTTGGAAGTTGGTAACATTTCAAATGTTTTTCTCGGTCTAACCTATTGGTACAACCTAAAACACTGCAATGATTGACCATTTTCCTTGACGACGTTCGGGATCTACTGCAGTGCCTGTGCTTTGTTGTGATGCGGAGAACTTCCAATATGGCGGCTTCCGGTCTGATGACGTGTTGTGAAAACCCTCTATAAGGATGCTTTCACCCCCTATATATTACCCCTATATATAATATTAGCATTTTTCATTTGTTTCTGTGTTTTTTCACACTGCACTTTGTCAAATGCATCAAAGATTGTGAGCAAATATCACACGGTGGAAACAGTCGCTCATCTATTAGACAGAATATCAGAATGAAACGGGACAACACTTCTGGTTTCAGAAATACTGGAGCCAACCAAAGGACTTGGGTTTTCTGGTTTTGCTCTGGTGTTTCTAATATTTTAGAGAAAGATGGCAATATGAGCAGCTGACAAGACAGCAAGTGAAGAAGAGGGCAGGTCCTGATGAGAGAGAGATGATGGTGTGTTGACCAGAGTTTGGTTGCTTGGTCTGCACCAGAGTGTGAATGAGCTTTCACACCACCCCAAACAAACCGTACTATCCAAGGAAACGCTCCAGGATTTGGTCAAAACAGGTGTAAAAGCTACTTAAGTTTCTTGCTTTGTCTAATCGGCTCTTTTAAAACAATAAGAGCAGACTGAAGGAATACTTGTTTAGTTATTGTTTTGTCTGGTGCAAAGTAGTATCGAGAGAGCTTGTACGTACATATGTAGGTCTGAGTGTGTATCTGTGCACATCTGTGCATAATTAACAGCTAATCAGCTTCCTCTCAGTCTTTAGTAACAATGAGCTGACAATTTGACATTTTTCTTTGATTGGAGACATTCCTTGGTTGTCACAGCCACTTAATCCACTTGCCAACAAAATAAATTAGGATTTTCATTAAGTCAACAAGAAGCGTGTTCTTTTACCAGTACATCTGCCATGAGAAAAAATGATTATTACACAAAAAAGTGAATAAATGATGCCCTATTGTCTGGACTCTTAGTGACTTACTGCATTATACTTAACAGAGGATACATGCAATGGACATGCAAAACAATCCAAATTGTTTTGCGTCATCCGGTGGACCTTTGTGATGAGTTATGCATCAACAGGCGGATCTCGGCAGATCTCCGCTGGATGCTCTGTGCACTTGCACCACCTAGAGAAGCCAAAGACCCTTCATCTAAACATACTGCACACAATGCCATGACACAGAGCTGGATTTATAGCAGCAATATATCTTTTAAAAGGCAGGGTCAGTAACTATTTCCAATATATACTTTTTTATATATTGTTTGAAATGGTCTTTATAACCTGACAGCAAAAACTAATGTATGTGCTCTGAAAAGGGATTTAGAATGATCTGTCATCTGTAGCTGCTGTAATCCTATAAAAACATCCACCAATCACAGCTGCGCAGTTTGCTTGGAAGAAAACAATGAAATGCCTCCTTGCCCCCAAACTCTACAAGCCTGAACTCAATGCACTCCATCGCCACATTGCTAACAGTAGTCATCTGTGTTTTAAACATTTGGTATGATAATGTTAGGTGTTTGCTTTACAGTGAGTGAGACATGAAGTAAAATTGCAGTTCTTTCTCTGCTTTGCTCTGAAGCTTGTGCATGTCTGACTGTGGGTCTGAACTCAGAAGGCAGGGGAGATGCTACATTCAAATCTTGCTAACTTTTCAACATTACCAATCCTGCCAGTAAGTGTGCAAAGTCGCCAATTAAACAAATTACAAAAGTATTCTTTATCTTTTACCCCTAGTGGTATCTAGTCATGCAGGTAGTTTTGGCTTTGGTTATTAAATATCCACGGAAGATACTTCTGCCACTACCCCACTACAACTGACGTAAATTCTAAGTATTCTACCAGAAGTTAAAAAACATAAGAAAAGAATATCCTGAGCCACCTGAACCAATAATATTAACTAACTAATATTATCGTCCTGTCCACTAACAATAATGCAGCCAACACCTAGTGAGGTAATCGCTTCACTAGGAGAGAGCACCCATTTGTTACTAAATGCCTTTAAACGACAAAGTGTCTGTTTTTATAGAGACAGTAAAACAAAACAAACAGGTGGGCAAAAATTGGTTTAAAAAATCTTTATCAGAAAATAATTTCATACTGGAGGTAAAAAGCTATTGTGGCCAGAGGAAGGAGTAATTTATGAACCAATCAAAATATTGTCTTGAGTGAGGACGGTTTTATGAATGCAGAAGCTTTATGAGAGCATAAATATCTAGCTTTGTCTATGTAAGACACATAGTATCAGTGTATGCTAAGGAAAAGACTCCAGCTGACTGCCTTTCTGCAGTGAGATGGTACTGAACTGATGCTACAGCTGTATGTGTAAGTATCTTGGACAGCCCCTAGTGTCTTCAAACAGCCGGTACAACACATGTGAGGTGAGAGCAGCAAATGAGGGGGAAGACTAAACTATCTTACTATTGTGTAGTAATGCTTGAACTAAGAATCTACACAGCGTATTACACTCACAGTAACCAGGTCATAGCAGTGGTCTGATCAATTTTTGAGGGGGTGGACAACTTATGTGGACTGGAATTTTGCTGAGATGCACAAACTTGAGTAGGCAGAGAAATAATCAATAGAATTACATGAAATAGCAGGCTGAACCACACAGAACTGTGGTTATGAAAACCCTAAAGGTTTGTCTATTTAGAGCTCAACTGCGCTGACACAGAAAAAGTTGCAAAGCTTTATTTACTGTACACATATGATTCATCTGAACTAGAGAATCTGTTGCAGAGGCACAACAGGCAATAAGGTAATCGTAATGTTCTATTCCACTGTGTGGTTCAGAGGCGCCTCAGTTAATGAGACTCAGTCAGTCTGGTTTGGACTTTCAATCCACCACCCACTGAGTTTACATTTTAAAACTGCACTGCTGGGGAAGAGTTCATCCAGTGGAAAACAAATACATATATACTGTGTATCAAATGACATGGATAGAAGAGGATAAAAGAAAACGGACGGTTGAGTTTAGGAAACGTTACACGCGGGACACAAAGAAAACGTGAGATGATCCCTCGTCTCCTGGTTTTACCTCCTCCTGTGTTTTTACCCATCCACCACCCCGGCCAACCTCCCTACGTGGATTCGCCCTTTCATACTACACGCTTAACCCCTAACCAGATGATCTTTACTGTCCACCTGTGGTGTACCATTCAATATCACACATTTTGTCATAGCACCACAGCAAACTGAAGCCTCACAAATACACACAGCTGAATCAACAATGCTCCAACAGAACGTCATCAAAACATAACATTACAAGCTTGAAAATGGTGGTATTTATTGCAAAGCTACTGTATTAAACTAAATAATACAGGACTACTGGTCCTGTTATTTTGTCCACCCCATGTAACATTTCATGCAAGGCGGTCTCTCTCTTTCTCTCTCTCTTTCTCTCTCTTTCTCTCTCTCTCTCTCTCTCAAATTAGCAGTGAGGTAGAACATTTGTTTGCATGGCTTTAGGCTGAGCCCTGGTGGGAAAATGCTAAACTACAGATGTACATGTGCACGCACGGACGCACGCACACATGCACACACACAAATCTGGTTCTGTTACTGGTGCTAGACAAGGTACTAACTGAGTTCACGTGTGACCTTATCTACACCTAGATAATGTCAGACATAGGCTTAGTTATTATTGTAATAAATAGAATCAACAAATGTATTTTTCTTCTTTTTTGATCTTTTAAGTCTAGTTTCAAGTTCAGAAAAAGTCAGTGTGCACAACTGAGCTTCAGGTGATGGTTCTTTGTCATTTAAACTAAATGGTATTTTGTTCTTATTTTTATTCAATAAAAACACGACTGAGCCTTTAGGTGATTTTACCTTGATATTTCACCAAAATTGGTAGAGTAAAATGATTTACTTACTGTTGAGACCCCACAAAAGATGACCCTGTGGAGAGGACAGCAGCACGATTAAGGGTTAGCAGCAGGTTGCCATGTGGCTGGCTGGCAGTGTTGCCATGTCCGCTTATTCTAAGCGACTTTGGGCTTGTTTTTTTGTAAAGTCGCTTACAAATATTGGTAGTCGCGGGTTGCGTTTTTTTTGGGCTTGTCACTAAAGTGTAGTTGTTTATTTGGGCTTGTACACAGCTTGTCCTTGCCGGCTCGCTCGATCCCGGCCCTTTCCCCATAAACACAATAGACAGCAGCGTTATTTCCCGCCCACTTCCTGCTTCTAATTGGCTCTGACCCAGATGGAAACGAGTACCAGCCAATCAGAGGCAGAGCAGGGCAGTCTGTTGTTTTCTGGTTAGGAAAATGCGCGAGTAGCGACTAATGGTGAGTGTACTGTAGGAGAGTTTTTGGAGGAATAAATGCCCGGGATAAAGTGGGTGAAATACGGGAAGAAGTATAACAAAGACTGGGAGAAAGAGAAAGGAGGAAAAGAATGGATTCAGCCCATCATGGGGAACAACTCAAAATCACTGTGAAAAAAAGTCAGTTTTCTAATGTTAAATAATGTTAAAAGGTGGTTTAACTTACTCCTGTGGTCATTGTCCTGAAGCTCAGGGGGAGAAAATAAATAAACTCTAGCCTACCGTGTGTACAGTTTACCAATCTGTCTACATGGATTGTAACACAGTTTTATTTATTTTTCTCTTCCAGGATCTTAGGGGGGCTACGTAGAAAAAGTCGCTTATTTTGGGCTTGTTTTCACAGGCCTGGTTGCGTATTTGTCTCGCAAGATCTGGCAACACTGCTGGCTGGTCCATATCCTCGGGTACACTGGGCACAGTTCAAGTAGAGCCATCAACTTGCCTTCATGCAACACATTTCCTCATTTGGGAAGCCAGGTATTTTATTTATAGTTATAGTGCAGGTACTGGAAAAATTCAGACAAGGGTTTGTAAGTGATAGGGAAATAAAGCAAACCTACATAGAAACTTTCTGAATATGCTTCTCACGTTTACTGTTAACAGTATACAAAATGCAATATTATAGAGTAGCTATATGGCTTGACATTCAGTGCATATGAATTCCTTTCCTTTTAACAGTACTTGCGTCACAGGTGACGCTTCCTTTGGTGGCCTGGGTTGTTCTACACAGAAAAAACTACCACAAACTAAGATTTTGCTTATTTGCTGACATGAATGCACCAGCAAACTCTAATTTACTTGTCAAAACAAAACTTGTCTTGTTTGAGCTGAGTGTTGCAGGCCTGGAGCAGTTTGGGTCTGAACTATGACGATGGCTGTCTTGCGGGTTCTCTAAGTATTAGTACACTAGCTAGCTAAATGATTTGACAATAAATGTTCACAGATGCCATAACGTTCAAGCAAGAAGAACAATTAATGAAAACATACACCTCAGCTTTGCTAACTAGCTAGCTAACTAACGTTACATAGCTAGAGTAGTAACACAATGTGCTAGCTAACAAAGCTAACGTAAAGCTGCAACGTTAAATTGCATTGCATTTTAAATATGCTAACGTTACATATGTTTAATTGTACTTAAATACATTTTACTGACGTTTAATACTAAACAACAGCTCTACGACTAGACTAAGCTAAACAAAATATATAAGATAATTTAGTAATAAAGGTGTAGCGTTAGCTACCTTTGTAACGTTACCATGGAGTTTGACAGTGACTTTAGAGAGAACCCCAACATTTAGCTTTAATCAGTTTGCATTCATAAAATTTGCTATGAAAAGAATTTCAAGACTACATAATCATCTTGGCTACTATTAGAAAAAACTACTTAACTCGTGTTCTTTGATTTTGATGAGGACGAGAAGTTCTAAACGGGTGTTACTAATGTGGCTAGCGTTGCTAAAAAATTATAAACTAAAACATGAAATAAAGTGAACATTTTAGAAGTTCAAATGGCTACATTTTGATAAGGTGTAGTCTTAATCATAATAAAAAAAATGTAATGTTAGTGCTAGAAGCTTGCAGGATTGTGTAGTAGATGGGATATGTTATTTATGTCCATAGACTGTAAAAATCGGACTATGCATAGGACCTATTGGAGTTGTCCCTAGGTGGCAGTAGTGGTTCATTTCGGAGCAGGGGGTGTTGAGACCGCCAAAGTCATCAAGAGTATATGGCTGCAGCCTGGAGGTGTACATCCAGATAAAGCTGCCCCGCTGTCTTCCTTTCCTTTATTACAGATTGGCTTGCACCTAATTTATTTTAACCTGATATAGTAATATGTAGCCTATATAAACAAATGTAGTTTTACTAGAAAGGTGCTTCATGTGGGTTCAATGTTGCGTGTTAAACTGATATTTCAATATGCAGAGTGATAGAATGATAACTGTACATTATAGGATGCTGCCTAAAAGGTACAGAGTGTAATATACAGTGTTTCATTTTTAGTGTTTATTGATGGGAAGATGGATCTGTACTGGGACCAAGAGAGGATAAAGGCCCTCCCAGGTCCCTCCATGACCTGAACCAGCGCCTGAAGCCGGCCAGGAAGTCCAGGAAGCTGCTGCTGGAGGAAATTACTGGCAAGCTGAGCCACCTTTTCAAACAGACCTTTGTGCAAGACAAGATGGCTCGCAAATTGAACACGTTGGTGGAAGCCTACAAAAAAGTAAAGGACCTACTAGTAATTAGGTCTAAAATTATTATTTTTTTAAAAGAGCATACTTAAATAGCAGGGACGACTAGAAGTGCCACGGTTTCAGCAGGTTTCAAATGCAAGAGTCTTTCAAGCAAATGTGCAGAACAAACACTTTATTTTGACTCTACAACTTAGAAACTACAAACAAACAGGACTCTCACAGCAACAAACAGAGAGACGAACCGAACAAGAGACAAAGGGGATGGGCGGCGACAAGGCTGGTTTGATAGCCAACTGTGTTCCCCAGAATGGAGACTCCTGTGAGACTTGGATAGTGGTAGGAGCAGGAGACAAGAACTCCTCAGGCTGGGGTTCTGGACTTAGAGTGGCTGGCTGGAGGTGAAGCAGCCTCACCCTAAGCCCCTGGCACACAGGCCTGAAGCCAGTAGATGCAGAGACAGGGTCAGTCTGGAAGCTAGCAACCTCACAAACAGAGTCACTGGAGGGAACAAGAAGGGACTGCAGATTTCTGTCCAGATTAGAAAGCTCACCAGCTAAGGCAGCCATTCCACAGAACAGACTCAGACGCGACCTTAGGGGCAGGGGAAGGGAGAAGAACAAAGGTAGTTATGGGCACAGTTACTGGAATGGTGATTCGGACAGTAATGGGAACGGAGACTAGGATGACAACAGAGATGGTGACTGGAACAATAACTGGCACAGGGACGGGACAGAGAACAAAGACAAAGACGAGCATGGTGACGGGGACAGAGACAGGCGTGGAGACGGGGAGGGAGACACATGACTGACAGGTAACCACAGAGAACATGGAAGACAGCAACAAGCACTAAACACAACATTATACACAAAATGGCCACAAGAGTGGCACAAAGGCAATCAGTCACATCAGGATCCTGACAAGAAGTGGAGGATCAGTGCAGCAATTGGTTCAAATCTTTTGATATTGCGCATCAGGAAAAATGGCAAGCAGAAAGTCAAAGAGATATTAAAGACACAGATTGATGAGTGATTCTTCTAATAAAATTTTTTATTTAATTTTAATCATGTAGGCTAAAATGTCTTTCATTCTCCATCTGCCTCTCGGTCTCTGTCAAATCAATTTCTGAGTTACATCAAATATAACGATCAAGCAGATGAAAACAACGAAATGAGAAACCAGTCAGGAAGACAAAAAGACATTGATTTTTAATAGGTTTAGCTCACTTCACATTTAATTTTATAGAATAAATACTCATCATTTTTCTAAACCAATAAACCAACCCAAAACCCTTTTATTTAATATTGTTAGTTTTTATCAGTTATCCAGCATGAGACTGTGGAAAGGTGTTCACTTTTGGTATACACAAAAATGGTTTCACTGTATTTAGTACAGTTCTTAAGACATTAAGTGCTCCTCTGAATAATGGGTAAAAGGAATATTGGGAAAACAAGCAACAGCAAAGTTCTTGTTGAGTTTAAGACATACAGTATTTCATTATATCTACTTAGACACCAACAGGCATGAGTATAAAAGAACATTTCTTGGAAGAGGCGTAGGGTTTGTTCAAACGTCGTATGCAAAAAGGCTAAATTCATCCAGGCCTGCTGTAATAGCAATGCTGTTCTACGAAAAGAAAAGTGGTTTAAAGGCATTTGTCTTTATGTCATATCTGCCATATGTCTTATGACGGCATTGATAATAATAATCAGCAAAGCATTCCATGTGATTTGCAATAATATAGTAAAAGTCCCGCTTTCCATTTCCAAGCCAGCAATTCCAAATTAAGAATTCATCATAACCTATTGAAGGCTTTTATGCCACAGTGAAATATGAGTATGAGTATTTTTCCAAGAAAGGAATACATCCCTTTCATGTGTGCAGTGATTTATTGACTTTTTTTTAATGGGAGTTTTATTGAATAGATTAAAGTTTTGTTACCAAATGCCCTGGTGGCTTTATTCTGGTTTCAAAAACAGAAAATAAAAAGCTGATTAAGATAGCCAAATAGGTGCCTTAGATATTACCGTAAATAAGTGCAGCATCAAGATATTAATTGAAGCATGTCACTTTACTTTGTATTTTACATAACATTTAATGTCTGGTTGCTAAATCCCTAATTAGCGGCTTTTATTCATGTACTCCTATGTTTAATCTAAATTAACCTCTTCTAACATGTTGATATTTATGGTGTTTGTATGTGAACTGGTAGGTGGTGTTATGAAGTTCTTGTTATGATGCTCTCGTGTCCTGTGTGGTTGATTTAAACTATAATTGAGATTGATGACTAATCTGAAAAGGCATTTTTTCAACAAATTTGCAATAATTTACTTTTTGTGTGCGCCGTATAACTTGGATAAATTCCAAGACTGATGCTCCACACTCATCTGCTCACACTGAAGTTCTCAGAACAGGAGTGCTGATGTAGAACCTCCCATTAGGTTAATAATTTGTATGAACATTGTGCATCAAATGCACCCATTGAGACCATGGTCTTAAAGTCTTAAAAAAAAAAAACCGATAGACTCATCTTGTTTATGGATTAACTTTACAATAAACTTTTGCACTCCTCCCGACAGCAAAGAGAATTGTTTTGTAACAAATGTTTTGAGGTTGTATGTGCATTGAATCATCTGTGCATCTTAAAATCACTGTGCTAATGTGAATTAACTTTTTCATTTGGGTTTTTGAAAGCCAAAGTGTTTTCGTTGTTTTCCTCAAGAAAAGAAAAAACATATAGTTAAGTCAAAATTCATTTTTTTAAGTACTCACTCCATGTCAACCAAGTCAACGCACACCCAAACTGATCTGGCAAAACTTCCCTCTATTTCAAATACATAAATGCCAACATTTCCATCTATGTGTGATGCAACTTCTGATTTTAATGTTCAATTGGGTTAAACTAAAAAAAGCAGATACTGTATTTAGTTAATTTGTTAATAAACAGGAACTACTTTAAATCAGTCAAAATCATTAGACAACCCAGGACAGTCAGTTTCTGTTGTTACTGTCATGGTTGGTATGTGATATGAAAATAAACAGAAGAATACCTGGAATTGGTAGTTTGATGTGGTATGGATGCTTGAATGAACTGAAATTAATTATATTAATAGCCCGTCTTTTTGAAGATGATGGTCTATAAAAGGAGATAACATACATGATGTCCTAATACTGTACATGCTCATATACACTGTGGTTTATACTTACACCATCTGACAGGAAGTATTCGGCCCTCTCAGTACAATCTTCTCAATTGATTGTGATTCACAAAAAAATGTCTAATCCTGGAAAAAGTGATATTTTCCATATTTAGCGTATCCTATTGACATATCTACAAAGAAGAGATGCATGTTGTCACTTGGGACATCATCTACATAAAAATAAAACATAATCTTTTCTTCTCCTTTAAATCAGGAACTGCAAAACACCAATGGTGTGTGAAAAGAAATCAATCATTGGGTAATCAGTGGGTAAAGTTCATTTAACAGTACAAACATCAAAAATCTGTCTGAAAGAGCACCACCTTTGTGTGCCTCTGTTGGAAACTAATGCACACTTAACTATCTTCTGCGCACAAGGGGACAGAATTAAAACTAGAATTCAAACACATCATTTTGCTTCTTCGCCAGCTTGGCCACCTCCTGCCGAATAGCCTGCACAAGTGCAGAGGTGGAGAGGCTGCTCAGGGGCATGCTGTCCATGTCCTTCACCACCTGGTGCAGGCTTTGCTGGGATGCTGTGCTACGGGCAGTGGGTGGCTGCTCCAGTGCCTTGTTATATTGCAGTGGCAGCCTGGTGGGGCTCCCCTGTGGGTAACGAGGATGAGGAAAAGCCTCTACATACCCAGGCAGGGGCACCTGGAACACAGAGTAGACAGGAAATCAGTAATACAGCGACTTTATATTATTACTACCCACAAAACAAATGACAGCTAATTAAATAATTAGAAGGATAGAGTATTAGTTATTTTTTTGCTGAGTGAACATTTTTTTATTTTGCACCACTATTTTAGAAAGAATTAAATGGGTGATAAGGGAACATGTAGACAATTCTATCTGGGAAAAATCATTTTAAAGGTCCCAAAGCATGAAAATTTCACTCTGAGTTTTTTTAACATTAATATGAGTTCCCCCAGCTTGCCTATGGTCCCCCAGTGGCTAGAAATGGTGATAGGTGTAAACAGAGCCCTGGGTATCCTGCTCTGCCTTTGAGAAAATGAAAGCTCAGGTGGGCCAATCTGGAAACTTGCTTCTTATGAGGTCATAAGGAGCAGGGTTACTTCCCATTTCTCTGCTTTGCCCGCCCAGAGAATTTGGCCCACCCATGAGAAAGAGAGAGACATCATGGCTTTCAAACAAGCAAAGTGCCAGTTGGTCAAGCCCCCCCCCCCATCCCCTCAATAGCTACAGACACAGAAATGGCAAGTCCTAAGGAAAGCTCATAGTCGGACTGGCTCTAGTGGCTGTAATTCCGCACCAAGGCTGAAATTTGCGAAAGAGACTTCAGATACAGTATTGGGGGACCACTAAGGCCTATAAAAGCAACCAAAAATCACCATGTCATGGGACCTTTAATTGAACCAAAATAACAGGGAGAGTAATGAGTGTGGAGATCTACTGTGCGAGTGTATGATACTGAAATGGACTTTTGTTCAAACAGTGTTTGAACTACAAATGGACTACTTTTGAATGTTGAATCAAAATCTTCAAGTGTCAGATTTACACCACAAGAAAGAAAAAAAGTAAAAAGTAAAATAGGTGTTCATTTAGGAAATGTGCTCAACTACCCCGGTATTTTGTTGTGTCCAACGCCAGCCATAAATTCAGATCAGCAAATGGTTTCTAATTGACACTGGTTCTGCAAAAAGACACTGCGTGAAGGCATCTGGTTGAAACAGGCAAACAGACAGGGAAAAAAGAGAACATTCCATACAAACAAGGAAACTGCTGTGCAGGGGAGGGAGGGTAACATGGGTTATAACAGATCCGATAGAACAAATGGAACCTGTCTTATTTTTATGAAAAAGCGGAGGAAGAGGTAGGAGGTTTGTCTTTTAGTGAGGCCCGGCCCCTTTCAAGGGTGGATAGGAATATAGTCCAGGCAAAGTAACTCATTTTGGAGCCAAAATAGAACTAATTATGAAAGATTTTTTTTCAGCAAAGATCCTTTCTATGAGGTTTCCAGAACAACATACTAAACGTCCTAAGAAATCGTAGTTGAGGAAATATGTTTAATTCTAATCAATCCAAGATGTGTGCCAGTAATACCAGACAACAATACACCCCAATGGGGCTATTTTTTCCCTTACTCCTATCAAAATGAAACTTTATACAATGAAAGTCTCCATGAAAAGTAAAAAAAAAAATCGTATTACAGGTTTATTTGAAAATTAACTGTAATGAATGCACAGGAACTGTTTCTGGCACCAGAACCAAAGGAAGCAACAAAAACAAGACGGATATGGTGCATAAAACAGATGAAGGAGTTACTTGGTCTTAAGGTGTGTGACAGTCAACTCTTTATCCATGCCATTTTAGGCTGTGATTCTACGTCTCGTCTATTTAGCATAGGAAAGGGAATGGCACTGAAAAAGGAAAGAATGCCACTAGCTTTCTGGAACAAGCTAAGGTGTTCAGCCAGTCACAGGACAAAGGGGGGAAAAGGCACCATCATTGCAGCAGGGGAAAAGCTTTAGTATCACTGTATGGGGGCGAAAAAGATGAATCACTGGATATGCTGAGATATGGGCGATTCTATGATAAAGTAACTCAGAACTCATCTCCAGTGGAACCTCAAACCATCCTTCCAACATCAACAGCTGCAAAGTTCCATAGTCTTCAGATCTTTTACCAACTGATGGAGTGGAAAGGGGGAAGTGGACGTATGGACCCAAAAGACTGGGGGTGGCATGTTTTGGATGGTAGATTTATGCCAATAATGACCGATCAGCCTGTGGCACCACCAGGAATGCTAGATGTAGTCCGCTGTAGTTGCAAGAAAGACTGCAGCACAAAGAGATGCACATGCAAAAACATGGACTTCCTAGCACTGCCATTTGCGGAGAATGTCGTGGTACTAGCTGCACAAATTCACAGTTGCCTGATTTATCAGACGAATATGACCCAAAGGGGAAGAACTAAGCAAAGAACAAACCAGGAACTGATTTAGGGGGTGCCAGAACCAAGAGGCTATTTGGGTGTATTTTGAGCATATTCAATTAGTGTATAGGTAATTTGCATATTAAAACTATTTTTCAAAGAAACTTTTAATGCAACAAATTGAACTCTTCATGGGTACTTTCATTGAATAAAGTTTCATTTTGATAGGAGTAAGGGAAAAAAAAGCACCATTGGGGTGTATTGTTGTCTGGCCTTATTGGCACACATCTCGGCTTGATGAGAATTTAGCATAATTACTAGGATTTCTTAGGATTATATGTTGTTCTGAACACCTCATAGAAATGATCTAAGCGGCAAAAAAAATCTTTTACAATCGGTCTGTCGTAAAACGCTACTTTGCCTGGACTAATATGTCAGTGCCATAGTGAGATGGTTTGCAAAAGACAATGTTTTAATACAGAGAGGCAATCTCACCTACAAATGACATGTGTTTCTGAGTGTTTATTCCTTTTTTTAGACCTAACTGTTGCAGTGCTGCAGCTCACTTTCTGGCTCAGTAGGGTGACAAGAAGTTATGGGGAAAGGATCCTGACAACCAAGAAGTTAGGTTGAGGCATCTTAACAGTACCCTACAACAATCACAATTATTATTATTATTATTATTATTATTATTATTATTATTATTATTATTTTTAAGTTTAATTAGATTGTATTAAATGATTAAATGAATAATTAACTTGGCTGGCATAAAGCCAGAACACTGCAAGAGTCCAAAATAACAACACTTCCTAATTGAATGTGATACTGCACTAACAAGAGAAAAAAAGAGCTTATTTTCTTTTCGAACCTGTTCATGCTCAGGATATAGCCTTACTTTTGCAAGAAGTTTCACAATAGTCACTTAGAACAGTTTATTTTTTATTTTAAAGTTAAGTTATTAGGACAATAATATCTGTTGGTGCACTTGGACAATTGCTTGAAAACTGTGACTGTCTTGATTAAATCAAGGCATCTTGTCATGTTACCCTACATCTGTTATTTTCTCATCTTTCAGTTGACATTCTATTTATTTTTTTAGTAGGATTGATTGGGTGCTTCCTGAGTCAGCAAAATAGGCTTCCTTACAGAGTCTGCCCACTGTGGCGGCACATCCTCTGGTTCAGGTGGATAGGACATCCAGGATGGACTGTGGTAGGAGGTGGTTGGTGTGGAGACAAAGTATTCGGAGTAGCCGGGCCTGGTGGCTGGGATGGCATAGACGGCTGTTATTGGGTTTCCTACAGAGGAGAGAGGCTGATGTTCACTGATGAATGTATTTCAGGGGGATGTATTACTATACTTGAAAAATGTATTTTGGCATGGAAGCAAAGCACAGTATGTGTTTCTTTTAAAATGCAAAGTCATCTCTTCATACTGTATGCTTACCTGAGTAGTTGGACACAGGCTGCTCTGCAGTGATAGATGGAAGTGCTGCTCTAGTTGTTGGCCCATATGGGTTGTTGTCATGTTGACTCTGAATTTCAGTGACAGATGTCTCTGAGCTCCTTCCCTTAGGCCCCAAGTCAGAAGTGGAACTATGTTGGACAGAGATTTCAGAGACAGGAACGTGGAGTTACTGAAATACTTTGTTAGTACCACTAGATGGCAGACACACACCATGTGGAAAAATAAGTACCTTATTAACATTCTTACCATCTCTCAATGCACAAGTTCAATATTCAAATTTAAACAAGGCCTAAAATCACCCTGGCCACAGCACATTACCTGGTGAATAGCTAGTCCCTGAACACGAATTTGAATGTGAATAAATGTGGAATATCTTATGCGCTTTGGCATGCTAAAGTGTGTGTATGTCTGTGTCTGCCTACATCTGTGTCAGTGTGAGTGCATATGTAAGACCGATTTAGCCTTACCGTCTTAAGGGAGTCCCAGGAGGAGGTCCAGTGCGAGGTGGTAAAGGGGGAGGAGAGCCCATGGCCATCTCAGGAAGCTGGGTGAAGCGAAAGGCCTTAAACAGATAGTGAGAGGTATTTAAGGTTACATAAACTATCTAACACAGTTCTTCAGAAAGGAGAAATTATCTCATCACACTTACCGGTTTGGGCAGGCTGCATTGATACATTTCTGCACCATAGGATGGTACCCACTGCAAGCCTCCCCGTCCACAGCTCATTGTACCAGGGGCGCTGGTCACCACGTCTGCGTAGGGGAGGGGAGGCGGTGCGGGGCTGTACTGGTCAGAAGGTGGGTGGTGGTGACGGGAGTGCCTTCCAGATGTGGACTGCCCCCCTGAAGCCAGACTGAACGCTTCCTCCAGCAACAGGTGCATCTGCTGTCGCACTTCATCAATGGACGGCTGCGAGCTCAGAGTGGATGTCTCAGAGTGTCCTTTCAAGCCTCGGCCATACATGTATTCATGTGGCCCCATGAGGCGGTCAACATTTGTCTCCTCAATCAACTCAGGCTCAGTCTAAAACATATTCAAACACATTTACAAGAGAATATGAATTAAGACTTAACACACACAATACAAAGAAACAGTATAAGCTATTTCATGACACAATGTACAAGGAATCTGATTGAGAAGCAAACACAGTTACAGTACATACAACATGGAATCTTTCATATACAGGAATAAAAAGATATGAAAATTGGGAACATAGACCAATTTTAATTAATAGTTCGAGTGGGTAAATCTGTAGCAGCAGCCACATGGGGAGACACATTCTGATTTACACCTGGATCAAATAAAATAAAAATAAAACCTCTTCTAACTGAATTAGCGGAATATCAACAGCTTCATCTAAAGAAAGCTGGAAAATTAAGTTAACTTCTATAATGTCTCCAGTCATTGTCTCAGTGGGTTATTGACAGGGTGCTGACTGAGCTTGATGAGGCTGGTCAATGTTACGCACATGTTTCTGAGACAAGTCAACTGGAAGAGTTTGATCCAGCTGTGGTCAGAGGAGGTTGAGTCAGCAGAACCAGTTAGTTTGTTTCAGTGCTTGCTAACCTCCACTTTTCTATACTTACAGTATAAGCACTCCAACAATACGTAAGCAGTTGCAGGAGGTCTATTGTGTGTATGTGTGCTAATGCTATTCTGTATTGTCCCTCTCTGTTTCTCTTTTCTTATCTGCACTACAGTATACAGTGGGGCTAAAAAGTAAACCCCAGGTGTGCTAATGCTATTCTGTATTGTCCCTCTCTGTTAAACTTTTCTTATCTGCACTACAGTATACAGTGGGGCTCAAAAGCACCCCAGGTAAACAAAATTATTAATGTGCATAAAGAAGCCAAGAAAAGATGGAAAATCCCTAAAAGATATCAACTGACAGATTAGACATTCGTATTATATGTCACAAAAAGTTAGATTTTATTTCCATCATTTACACTTTCAAATTAACAGAAAACAAAAAAATGGCGTCTGCAAAAGTTTGGGCACCCTGCAAAGTTAATACCTTGTACTGTCCCCTTTGGCAAGTATCACAGCTTGGAAACGCTTCTTGTAGCCAGCCAAGAGTCTTTCAATTCTTGTTTTAGGTATCTTCGCACATTCTTCCTTCGAAAAGTCTTCCAGTTCTTTGAGATTTCTGGGCTGTCTGTCACACATTTTCTATTAAGGTCTATCCATAGATTTTCAATTATGTTGAGGTCAGGAGATTGTGAAGGCCATGGCAAAACCTTCAGTTTACGCCTCTTGATGTAATCCACCGTGGATTTTGAGGAGTGTTTAGGATCATTATCCATTTGTAGAAGCCATCCTCTCTTTAACTTCAGCTTTTTTACAGATGGCATCAAGTTAGCGTCCAAAATTTGCTGAAATTTTATTGAATCCATTTTTCCTTTAACTAGTGAAATGTTCCCGGTGCCACTGGCTGCAATACAACCCAAAAGCATGATTGCCCCCCCCCCCCCCATGCTTAACAGCTGGACAGAGGTTCTTTTCATTAAATTCTGTGCCCTTTCTTCTCCAAACGTAGCTTTGCTCAGTCCGCCCAAAAAGTTCTATTTTAACTTCATCGGTCCACAGAACTTGTTTCAACAATGCATTAGGCTTGTCTATATGTTCATTTGCAAACTTAAAATACTGATTTTTGTGGTGAGGACGTAGAAGAGGTTTTCTTCCGATGACTCTTCCATGAAGACCATGTTTGTACAAGTATCTCTTTGTAGTGGAATGGTGTACCACAACTCCAGTGTCTGCCAGGTCTTTCAAAATGGATTGTGGATGGATGGATTGTGCAGTCAAGCAAGCTGTTGTCTGATATTTTTCTTGGTCTTCCAGATCTTGCTTTAACTTCTACTGTTCCTGATGACTGCCATTTCTTAATCACATTCCGAACAGAGGATATTGGCATCTGAAAACGCTTTGCTATCTTCTTATAGCCTTCTCCTGCTTTGTGAGGGTCAACTGTTTTCAGTTTCAGTTTTCTACTTAGAAGAAGCCATGGTGCTGATTGTTGGGGCAAGGTCAGATGAGTATGGGCATTTAAAACCTTAAGATTGACATCACCTGGTCTTTACAGACAATGATTGAGAACAATCCATGACGCTGTCAGGTCTCAGCTTTCCAAAGGGGGTGGTGCATGTTATAAACTCTGCCCAAACTTGTGCAGATGCCATTTTTTAGTTTTCTGTTATTTTGAAAGTGTAAATGATGGAAATAAAATCTAACTTTTTGTTACATATTATATGAATGTCTTATCTGTAATTAGATGACTTTTGGAGATTTTTCCATCTTTTCTTGGCTTCTTTATGCACATTAATACACATTTTTTACCTGGGGTGCCCAAACTTTCGAGCCCCACTGTACATGGTATCTCTATCATCCTGTCTCCCATGTATATTCATTGCATCTTAATTATTTAACTGCTACCTCACTCAATCTTTTACATCCTCTTCCTTACATTTTTTAAAGTTCCTCCATCTTTTCATATCCTGCACTCTTTCTCCATTTCCCAGCACCTGTTTCAATCTATCCAGTCCTTATATTCAGTGATAAATGAATACCAGTTGAGGTTGCCCTACTTCCTGTGTGAATAGAGGGTAGCCACAGGAGACCTAGCGTGGTGCACCTCGTAAATCAGCCCTCCCTACAACACGGAATGGTAGAGGCTTGCATCTGCAGTTATGGGGCCTGCAGCCACACTAGTCCCATTCTAATGAAGAGGGCAAGGAGGACTGAAAAGGACCATGAAGCTTCTACTAGCTGTGGTACTATATTTCTAACAGAGCTGAGCAGTTGGTTACAAAGAGTTTAACAGAAAATATAAGTTGACCAAGAGTCATGATAATGGGCAGTCAGAGTCAAACAACTCCTATTAGTCTGGAAAATCTCAATTTGTAAAGCTTGTCAACAGTCTTCTGTTATTGAGTTCTGAATTCTGTTTGTCATGTTAAGATGTGGCACTTTGGTCATGGCACCTTCCTGTCATCCTAAGAGCTTGATATATCTAAATTAAATGCACAGCAGACATTTGACTTGCAATAGTAGGAAAAGCACAGGTCCATATAATACCTTGTTTATTAACCATCTATGCGTCCCAGTAAGCCATCCCAATGAGCCAGCAAAACAATAACCAACAACAACAACAATGGCCTGTTACACTTGTGTTTTTCCTGCTGTGACTGGTCAAAATGGCTGGCAGGTCAATAGCAGTTCAGTGAAATATTTATATCACTGTTCATATCTATTTTACAGAAGGACAGCTCAGAATAAAAATACTTTTTAGGATTGATCTGCTCGATTACTCTCGGAAACTCACATACTAGTATTCTGACTTCATGACAGAAAGAGCCCCACGTTGAGACATAATGGAACAATAAAAGAGTGGAGGCATAAACCAGCCATCCTGAGACGCATTACAAATCAAAATGACAGGGCCTTATAAATCTTAACTCTTAATTATTAATGAACCACTTCCCTTCCCTTGCTAGCTGTGGCATACTTGAAACCACACCTGGGTAGAATATGTCTGAGTTTTAGCTCAGTGGCTGCACAATGCCCAAAATGTGGGCCTTCGGCACAGATTTATGACCAACAAGCTCTGATTGACATTTTCTATTTTTACCTTCTATCTTACCAGATTGAAAACAGTTTTTTTTTTAATTAATATCTGAATTGGGTGATAAGCATATAAGTATATAAATGAACACATATTCATATTGAATTAGTACGCAATTATTACCTGATATTTTAAAGGTTTACTTAATATTATTTAAAAAGTAACAACAATTACTTTGTGTTGGTGATGTTTTTAAAATGGTAAACATAAATTCCTTTGGCAAATTTAACTGCATCTTGTCTGCAGACAGAGTCACTTGGTGGTGTGACTCACATCATAACCGCTGTTGCGGATGCCTCTCCTCGGTCTCTCCCTCATAACAAGCATGTCCATCTCTGTTCCTCCAGGACTGGGACTGCTCAGACTCTGTCTGCTGCGATAGGCCGTCTGCCCTACCTGCGAGTGCCTGTCAATTGGAGTAAAAGGTGGATTTAGTACAAATCAGACCTGGGGTAATATTCATAGAAATCCTATCAATTCAGCTTTCTTACTTTTCAGCCATGGTTTCAGAGTGTCTGCCAGTGAATGGCAGGTGGGGGGTGGAAGGGTATGTATCTGAACGTATCAGATTCCCTTTCAAAAAAAGGTACATAAAGTTGTGATACAAAACCAAATGCATAGAGTATGTTAGGATATCTCATAAGGTCATCGAGTAAAAGAGCTGAATCAACAGCTTAAATAATATTGTTGTGCTATATGCCAGGTATGACGATATCCTTGAGGTGTTGCACAGCAAATGCAATACTGATAAACAAAAAATAAATTTGTTGAACAAAACAACAACGTACAATCAATGACACCAAGGACCAGATGCATATCAGCAAACCTGCTTTGAAACTATTTTTTTTTGTTTTTCTTTCACTAATTTTGTCAGTAAAAAGCTGAAAAAATCCTTATCTTGCTCACCAATATCTTGCTCACCATTGTGGGATATAAAAATAGCCATTCAACCAAACCAGTCAACACACAAGCCAAAATTAAAATGTTACTTTCTGACTTTGAAGGGAGCTACAGTAGTGTGGCGATAATTTAGTCTTATGTGTTGCTCTGAGTTTGTAATACCCAAAGACTCTGTCCATCTTTATGTGTATCTGTAAAGCAGAAGCAGGACAGAACCCCGTCCGACACCCTGCCAATCCTGTTATCTCTATTATCAAAGATCAAGACTTGCATCAAACTAATCAGACAGGCTTGATGGTCTCACACTGCTGACAGGATAATGAAAACATTAGAGGAGACAGTTTTAAATATCTATAAGCCAGTTAGCAACATGGTTAAAAAACCCAATCCACATTTGAAATGCCATGACACCTGCAGCACGTTTTGACTGATCAAATTGTATCCTCACACCCTTGTGTTCACACTCATGCCAAACCCAGGTTCCACTTGCGTTTCCACTCTCCCCTCACCTCCTGTGAGACTTGACATAAGTGGAACCTCGCTCATCATCAGGCTCCAGTGGTCTGCCATGCTCACCGGCTGCCCTCTCATGGCAGTGCCGCTGTCTGTGCGCCACAGCTCGACCACTGCTGCTTCCGTCCGTGGAGGGGAAGTCATAAAATCCCTTCCTCTTAGCCTTCAGTCTCAGCTTGTTCCTGTAGTGCTCAATGTCTGACTTCTGCTTCAGAGCCAAGTTCACCTACAAAGAGGAAAGAGTGAAGGACGCAAAGACACACGTGGAGTTCAGAATGAAAAGCAGACACAAGGATTGTTTGCTGAATGTGGTATGATTCTGTTTTGTCCTAAAAGGCATGTGTGTGGATAAAATATCAGAGGGAATAAGAAGCTCTTAAAATGAAATTGTTATGTAATAATCACAGTCAGAAAGATTCAGAACATATCGATTACTTTTTCGTGTTTTTTATATTCATTATATTATATTTAAAATTAAGCAAAAAGTGTCTTGTATACATTATTTCTAGTTGTTCCTTGATCTACTGATAACAGTCACTTTACTGTAGAGGTTGTCTTATGTAATTTTCTGTGAAAAAACCCTTGGATATATAAAAACAAAATCAAATTTTCCTTTATCATATTTTCAATATAATGAGACCTATTGTGACCTCTAGGATAATTATAGCCTGATTAGATTCAACTTTATTGTCATTGACAGCGAAAAGAAGTTTGTGACGCAACCTTGAAACTCAACAAACACAAACTAGAGACTTAGAACATTCAAGGGATAAGGGGGTTTGTGTATGTGTATGTGATATAACCAAACTGTTCTAACTTTGGCAGAAAATAGTGAGCTCATCTTCATCGCTCATGATAAGAAGCTAGTGGAGAAAGCAGCTTGTCATGGCCTTTAATACATCTGTGCATCTGTGTTAAATTAGTTTGAGTAAGTCTAACTCTGAATGGATGTGTGCATGTGCATCACCTCTCCATTGACGATGGCAGAGTCCTGGCTGCGGTCAGAGGATGCAGGGTGTGTGTAGTGTGGCTGAGCCGCCATGGGCTTTATGGAAATGAGCTGCAGGGAGCCAGAGGAGGTGTCATATGGATCTGAAGAACAGAGAGGGAGTTCACTCACAAAGAGACTACAGATACCTCTAATCACTACATTGCCATTCAAAAGGGGAACAAACTGTCACACTCCCTCTTTGTCTTTCTGCCTGCCTCCCCCTGCCTCTCTCTCATCACCTTGTCTTGCTGTGGCTGACACTGTGGGATTACGTCAAACATCCGTTGTCTGTGTCAGCAAATGAATTGGTGGACAAAGAGACGACAGATCACAAAAGATAGTGTTGGCTTCAAAAGGTTGTGGCAATGCATCTCTGTGATAGATGAAAGAACTGACTTTGCACTTTTATTCCTTATCTGACATTAGGCAAACTGGATTCAATTGTAGTTTCCCTTAACTCAGCTGATGAATTATTCAAATCCACCCATTAAGAAAATCATAACATAGTGAGCTTGATCCAATTGACAAGCAGGGTATATGAATTTGATTAACTGAACTCACTCCCACCACATGTGGAACATTTAGCAGCAGTGGACAAGAATAGAACAGCGAATAGTTCAACGTCTGAACGGCTTTTACTTAAACTGCTCTGCATCTTAGAAGAGCACATGGTGTGTGACTTCATGTGGCTATTCTTCAGTTTTGCATTAGTGAATGTGTGAGTGTGTATGTGTTTCTGCCAGTGTGTCACAGCATCCACTAGTCTGACATACTGTATCATGTCAACAGAGTGTCTCATGCATATTCATTGGGTCCATCACTGCTTATTGCTGAGTGGCTACCTTTCTGACTGTAAAAAAGATTCCTCTTATGGTACCTGTGTGTATGAGAAACAGAGACTGGAAGAGTGTGTCACGCAGGAGAGAATGGAAAAAAGATTTTTGTGACACACCTGACCTTGTCTGCAAAGGAGCTGTAGAATAAATAATTTGTATTTGTGTGTGTGTGTATGTGTGTGTGTGTGGTGTGTGTGTGTGTGTGTGTGTGTGACTCTCACCTTCCCTCTTGCGCGTCTCCTCCTTTGTCAGTTTTTGCTGTGCTGTGACTTTCAGCACTGTCAGGCCCCTACCGGAATTCAGCTTCTCTGATTCGTTGCTGATGACGGAACCGTCCTCACTCGGTAACTTGCTGCAAGTAACCATAGCAACAGGAAAAGGCGGTGAGCTCTCCGGAAGCTGGGCTCACAGCCAGGTTATGTCATCCTTCCCTTAAACCCCCCCCCCATGTATTTTGTATATTAACCTGCATGTTTAGATTAATAAACTTGCATATTTTTCTGTGGATGCGTCTCTACTACATTCTGCATGGATGCAGGTTTCTAAACGTGTGTGCGTTAATGTCCAGTGTGAAGCAAGCCTGGTTCTTCTATTAATTGGACAAACAATTGCTTTATCCAAATTCTTACACTAGCTTCAAACACTGTACTGTAGTTGGAATTAGAGCTGATCAAGCAGCAGCTCAGAGGACCACGAGGCTGACAGTGACATCAAAGCATCGTGGTCTATCCCCTTATTGTCTGGTAAAAATGATAATAGCAAAGAGAGACAGAGGAACAGCGGCTGTCCTTCCTGCTCTCGTTGAGGCAGTGCTGCAGAGAGCTAGCTCCGTGCTTTAGTCAAAGACGTGTAATAATTAATTGAGGTGTACAGATTACAGTCACATAGGCTTTTTGAGAGGATTGCATGTTTGATCCTGTGTTGGTGTTTAGAAGCTAACAGATATGTGACCTTGGTACAAGTGAAAGGATTTCATAAAGGAAGAAGCAAATTGCATGCCTGACTGCATGTTTTTAAATGTGTTTGTATTCAACATGCATAACAGCATTCTAGCCCCGAATACATAAGTCATCCTTTTTAAATCCTTTTGAAGTGAAATAATAATTTACAAAAATGTAACCTCACAGCATCATCCCACAAGTTTCTCTTTGTCTGTCAGGTCTCAACAGGCATTTTGGGAGAGATGTCATTTCAAACCGGCTGTATAACAAGTGAATGACAGATTGCACTTTCAGTCCAAAGTAAACACAAACTCTGAGCCTGCACCTGATTGAAAGATTTGATCGTCTGTTATTGGTCTTGGCATCAAGAAGAAAGCTAATATCATGTTGCACTTGCAGGGCAGCTGCTTTTCCACAAGCTATATCAATTTTTGAAAAATGTACTAGGCTACATACTGTGGCACAGTATCTAATCTCTTGGGTATCAGTTATGATATTACTATCTCTGTGAATCTTCAGAAGAGACATTAAAAAACAAGCTTATGTCCTGGGATAATGGCATATGGCTGGTTGAAAACCGAATAGGAATGATGACTTAAGACTTGATCTCATAAAAAGAAGGAAACCCTAGACCAACAGTTTAATAAAACCAACAATTAAAAACGGTTGCTGCCTCAGGAGTCTCAAAATCATTACTGCAAGACCTCCAGTCTAGATTCCCTATTCTGTCACATACTGTACATTTCATTTGATTTCATAATCCTGCATGGCTTTGAAAAATTATGCCCTTTTGCGTTTCTTGACTAAATAATTTAGCATTAGTTAACATGGCAATTCATTTCGAAACAGCGCTACTGACTGTCAGATTAGGAAAACTGTCAATTTCACCTGCCCACACACAAAACTCTGTTAATGACCGCCCATCACTCAGCGTCAAGGTAGAATTAGGACAGACAGTAGGGTTGGAGGGACTTTTGTGTTTTATCATCCTGCCTACCAGCGACCCAGGAGCTTTATGACAGAGCAGTGGTGCAATTGTTAAGATAACACACATATACTGTAAGCAAATGTACTTACTAGAAAGAAGCAGTAATATGCTCCCATTTCCACTCAGAATGTGAAGGTGTCAATGTACTACCCTTTGGGAGGATGTTTGCCTTTAGTTTCATAAATTTAACATTTTTTGTGAAGATAACAGCCTGAGGAGGTTATTATGTGTAGATATAATGATACCTCTTGTGTTTGTCAGAGGTGAGGCTTTTCTTGTTGGCAGTTCCGTCTTGCTGCAGGGCCTTTTCTAGTGAAAGTGGCGTGTCCCGAATTTGTAGTGACATCACAAGAGTATCCTGACTTGCAGGCAGGGTCTCCTCGTCTCCACCCTGTTGGCCCAGGTGCTGCTTGGCATAGTCAAAACCCTGGACTGGCTGATTCACAGGGGTTGGGTGAAAATGCAAAAAAACAAAAGAGACAGCTTTAAGTAAGATTGATTACTATTCACATACCTGTGGTCATATAGTGTAACCTTTGATAGGAGAAACAAAGAGACATACATTAGCCAACCAGAAGTGTCACATAGACAGCAATCTAAAAATAGAGTTCTATCTTATATCTACAGTAAAGTGTATCTTTTTAAGAGATGTCCAGAAGACTTAAGGAACAAAACTGGGATTACAGCGCTGCAGTGCCTTGAAATAGATAAGCACAGATTCAACTGAGGCCTTTTTTCATCTTCATTCAAATTCTCGTCAAATAAATGACCCGCAGTGGGTGGTGACAAGATGTGATCTGCAGACTCTCACAGAAATCTAGTAGCAAAGTTAAACATTAAACGATAAAAAGGAGGAGGAAAAGGAGTCATGGTGTTCTACCTAACACTGGATGTCAACATATTTATAGCAAAGATAAGGGCCAAAAGATACATACTGAAGTATTTAGGACTAATCTCAATGCAGTGCCATAAATTGTCAGATGCACAGCACCCTCCTCAATGCAGCCAAGCCGGGCCACAAAATCAATATGTGATACTCCCCCGATTGAAGAACATGCATCCTCTCTCTTCCTACAAAAGACACACACACACACACACACACACACGCGCGCATGCACATAGAGAGAGTGCAAAGATTTTCTTTGGATCCAGTTTTCTCACTACTATAACTAAAAGTGCTACTGCAACTGGTCTTAAAAGTGGAAACTCTAACAAGGATGTATGATGTGAAGTTTTTGGCTTACAGACATTGCAGGTAATACAGAAGAGGCAGTGCAAGAGCCTCATTTAAATTACACACTATCTTTATACTTTTTAAGAATATTTTCTTCTTTTTTACATAACTGACTAGAAAGAAGCAGGAATATGTTCCTAAAATCAACTCAAAATGTGAAGGTTTGTCAGAAGCAGCCCAATTGTATTTCATATCTAATTGAATTAAGCTTTTTGGTGGTTTTTACATGATGAGACTTTGCAGGACTTCAGATGTTGCGTAGAAATAACTTCTCTGAAAGTAGCAGTGGTAGTTTAATTTGGAAGATTTTTTTTTACTTTCTCTCAAATGAAATTCCATAAATAAAGCAGTGGGATTTGCTGAGTGCTATACTCATCATTTCCATTCCTCTACATTGACATATAACAGGGAAGAGACCACTGAGCAGAAAAAAACCCACAGAATGGAGATGGAGAGATAAATTTGATTAGGACATTGTGATGACACTCTTAATGCAACAGTAGAAACAGCTTTCAATTTTCTTTACACAAACTAAACAAGTGACAGTACACAAACATTCACACACTCATTCAGCTTGACAAAAAAAAACAATGATTTCCATAATAACCATTCTCTGTAAAAGCTTCTTTCAAACATGCCATTTGGAGAGTGCTATAAGAAGAATAGGCAATACCAGCCTTTTATCCAAGAAAATCTCATTGTGAAAGGTGCTGGTGTATAGTTAGTTTCCATCAGGACAGTAGGATTTATTGAAATATTTCATAGGTGATGTCTGCCCAGAAACCTGTTCAAATCCCACTGTTGGCACAGTTAAGCTCTGATAATGACATCACAGGTCAGTAATGAGAGGAAATACAGAGAGGCCGATACCTGGTGATAATAGCCCACATCTCTCCGATACGCCATCTGCAAACAAGAGAAGATATTTTAAACAGTGTGTTTAGGTGTGTTGGTGTGTGAGTGGGCCCAAGTTTCAAGATTGACTAGGAGTCTACCAATGCATTAACACAAGTTATACAGACAGCAGTTAACATATAATAAGTAATATAAACACAAAAACATAAAATTCTGTAAACAAAAGTCACTCACACATTGATCAGTGCAGACGCTCATTACCTACTGACACATACTGAACCACAGTCCCACTTTAGCTATAAAGTCACAAACACCTACTCTAAGGCTGCAACTACTGATCATTTCCATTGATTAATCTGTTGATTAGTTTTTCAATTAACTCTGTTGTTTATAAAATATCAAAAACTGTTAAAAAATGCTCATCATAATTTCCATGAGCTGATTTCTTTAAAAATGTTTGTTCCAACAGTCCAAAACCCATACACATGATGTTATAATAATAATAATAATAATAATAATAATAATAATAATAATAATAATAATAAACCAAGAAAAGCTTTTTTATCAAAATTGTGAAGCTTGAAAAATGAAGGAAACAATAACTTTATTATCAAAATGGTTTCAGCTACAGCCTACATAGACACAGACAGACCGATAGATAGAAAGAAAGATAGATACCTTAGCTCTGGGATTGAGGTTACCGATGGCATCAGCTTTAAAGTCATTTTTATTCTTCCTGCACAGCACAGCTGTGATTATGATGATAATGAGTGTTACTACGGCGATGGGGGCCAACACTGCAGCTAATATCCAAAGGTTATTAGGAGGGTTCTTGACCACAGCTGAAAAATGAAAAACACTTATTTCACAATCATCACTTAATTACATGGCATCCGGTGGACTCTAAACACTACACGATGACAGTTAGTCCATCGGTTGTCTAATACACAGCCCACTTTTCCTGCAAAAGCATTCGTCCTTCCCACGCTGCGTACAGCTAAACCTGATATATACGGTGTGGCTGATTCAGCTATTATAGGCAACAATCTTTAAGAGAATGCAGCATGCCCTCTCTCTTTTTCTCCCTCTCTCCTGACCAGCTCTGTTTCACACTCTCCTCCCATCAACCCTTCTCTTAGCAGTGAGCAGCAGTGCAGCCCAAACAAACACTGTCCCGCCAGGAGCATTTCAGAGAGATTAGAGAGCGAAGAGCTTTCCCAACCGGTTCTTTTACTACCCTCAGCCCAGCACCAGCATAAGTCATGCGTTCTGGTTTGCACGTCTGTCTATCTGTCATTCTTTTTGTCTATTTGCCTATTTGTCAAATGCTAGAAGGATGCTGTGCTTACGTTCTGCTTGCAGCTGGACAAAGTAGCCCAGGGTGAGCGCCATGGTCTGAGAATCCACTGTGTTCAGGACCTTGGCAGCTGACGTGCCTGATAAAGGAACGCCATTGTGCTGGACGTAGTAGGTCATCTCTGCAGGATTCTTTGACCCTGACACCCTACGAATACTCACCATCTGAATAGAAAAGAAGTCAATATCAGCTGTTGATGAATGGTTGGTTCTGTGGTTATGCCCATTTCATAAAGGAAAACAAAAGTAAAACCATGCATTTAAGTGTGGAGTCTCAAGAGAGGAAAAACCACATGGACATAAGAGAGTACAAGCTTTGTAAAACATTCAACTTCTGGCTTGTTTTGAATAGCAATTTGTAGATGATGAGCTAAGACCCTCCCTAATTATCAAGGGCGGACCACAAGTAATCATGCAAGCATGTTCATCAAAGTGTACATCTCATAAAATATTCATACTGTAAGAAATTAGCCAAGAAAACTTTTGGATTAATGCGTTCATTAGACGTTGGACTAACAAGCCAGGGCGTTCAGGCAGTTCATCAAAATAAGAATGATTTGTTGTTTATGCTCTTTAACCCTGAGCATGGCAGACTGTTTGTTCTTCCAGTAAAAATCTGACTTGGCATTCCCCGTGGGTTGCCGTGCCAGTTTCTTACCTGGACAGTGAAGCTGCCTACAGCAGTGGCTCGTCTGAAACGAGTGCCCTGCTGCCCTGCCAACACAAACAGCTCTGCCAGCCGCTGTTCCATTAGACTGGCAAAGCTTTGGTACTGTCCCTCCAGGCTGGCGTTATCCACGTCCTGGATCACTGGAAATGTAGACAAAAGAAAGAGGATGGCCAGATGGTTGTTAAGAAAGAAAATAAGTTGTTGGGGAGGAAAGACCGTGGCGCAAAGAATAAAGAGGCAAAATTATAAATGTGCTAGACAAAAACACACTTTGACACACAGCATACAGTATGTTCCCTTATTTACTGTAAAAGCACAACTACACTGTTGACAATAACTAGGCCATCCAACCCAGTCGCAGTAGCACTATAGTAGGCGTTGAGGGCCTTATGGGAAGCTTGTGTTGTTCTATGTCTGATGAATATGTAGGTTGGCAAGTTATTATTAGCTTTATTCTATTCTTTTTTTATAAACAGTTGAAAAGCAATAATCCTGGTTGTACATTTTGCTCAGTGTGAGTAAACTCATTATTTTGGGGATGGCCTTGAACTGACTCACCCTCTCATCGCAGTAACTGCAGGGTTAAGAGCTACATAGACTGATCTGAAAGGCCCATCCATTATATAGTATACTACAGCAGTTTGAGTGCCCTTGAACACTATGGAATATATGTGGCTGCGTACATGTAGCCATTCATAAAGCCAATAGAGGAAATACTAAACAACAAACAATCCAGCAGTCATGTGCAGCTCACGGCTCCAGTGAAAGGTGACATTTTAGATTAAGATTAAGATGTGTTTAAGCTGCCATAAATAGCGCCCTGTATGAAATCCACAATTGTAAAGGTATATTTCTTTCACATACAACCAGTTTAGGTGTTTTGTGTTATGAAGTAGTAAAGAAAGATAAGAAACAATGTTTACTATTGGAGATTCATGAGCAGATAGTCCATTACACACAATATGAAGGTGTATATATTAATATGTAGTTAAAAAACATTTTTAAACAATGATATAGCTACTTACCAGTAATAACCCAGAAGTCTCTGGTAGCAATGGAGGTGTTAAGATTGTGATACTCCAGTGCTGTGGTGACATAAAAAGATAAGAATTCTTTTCACACAGCAGTTTTGTTTGCTTGCTTGCTAGCCAGACATTTGTTATATGAGGAAGCAGTGCTTATAAACCTGGGCCAAATGCCTAAAATCTTTTGAAACATCTTGAGGAGAAGGGTCACATACGTTTTGCATGGTTGACATCTCAGTTTTAATTGTCATTACCACTGCATGTCAGAAAAATACAGAAGCAAGGAGAGCTTTCAGCTGCTTGAGCTCTGGTTGTCTCTGTATTCTTGTACATCTATTTCCTGCCTGATGGGGCTCTTGTGCTGGAGGCTGGTGCAGTGTTTGGGGGAATGCTGTTTCACTGGCCTGTGAACGCAGGTTCGTTCGGAAATGTACACTCAGGCATGACAGCGGAGAGGAGAGAGGTGGGGAAGGAGCAGCGTGAGAGGGACAGTACGGGTTTTAGCATTGTTAATGGATAGGGCTGAGGGGGCTGTCACCAGAATCTGTCCCACATTGTCTATAAGTTTGAATCATCTGGAATATTAGTCAGCGAGGAGACTCTGCTGTAGTGTGATAAGAGACTGGGGGATACATTTGTCCAGCATTTATAAGTCATTCCAAGAAGGGGAAAAAAAAAGTTTCAATTCATAGACAGAAAGCTATTTTTTGCATCAGTGCTTGGGTTATAGTTTTCAATAATTGTTATCATGTAAAAAGAGACATTTTGCAAACAGCTCCACTCATTTTCCACTTGAAAGAAAATATTGAAAAGCAGAGGAGGAATAAAACAGCTGAGCGCAGCGGGCCAGCCTACACAAGCGCCACAGGAGTGAGTATTCGGTGGTGTAAGATTCTGGGCCCTGTTCTGTCAGACCAGAGCCCAAGGTAGTATGAGAATCCCCCACTGTTAATTATTTACTGCCATAATTGCCTGTGAAGTGAGGAGGCAGCCACTGCCAGCATATGCTCACACCTCCTGCGAACAGTGTAATATCACTAGAGCGGCAATGCTTCAAATAAACAAACAAAGAGCAAAATCACTGTCACACACTCTCTCATTCTTTATTTTGATTTCCTGTCTTCCTGGATTTTTCTCTGTGTCTGTTTATCCTCTTTAAGAGTCCTGTCTTGGTATTGAGTTGCCTCTGTTTCTCTGCTCCCCAACTGAATCATCCTGCCCATGGGTAACTTCACTTTCTAACTTAATTCCATCACAACATTAAATGAGTTTCATGTAATGCTCGCTAGCAGAAATCCTATTCATCTTGATTTTAAATGTGTGTAAACCAAAACTGCTATGTGCCCTCAGTTACACTGATAAACTGTATGCCAATCCAGGAGCTGTAGCCCTTGAAGACTGGATTCCAACGATGCATCCCTGGAATTGTTGTGTTTTGGGGGAAACAACCACCAAATATTTTATCTTATATCTGTATCTTCTGTGGCCCTCAACATCCCCCAATCCATTGCAGGTTTGTCAACTGTGTAAAGGAGCATTGGAGCGGCCGCATCAGCTTGTGAAGTGGGGAAATATTACATGGTTATGTCTTATTTACCAGGTATTTGGTTCAACTGGTCATCAGCCACCTATAAATACCTCACATCCGGACATACGTCAAAGCCACTACAAGAGGTAAATTAGGGAGGCTTGGCAAAAATCTCCAGTCTGTTTTTGTAAGTACACTGGACAGCCATGTATCTCTAACATCAGGTCACAGGGTATTATAGAACACTAACATACCATTTATTTTGGTCTCTGTGCAGTTGTCTGCAGTTGTGCAGATGTCTAATTTAGTAAAGAAGCAGTTTCAGCTTTGCTTTTACATCCCACCAAGGACATATCAGCCCATCAATTGGGAAACAGTGTGAGTCTTTCCAGATAGACAGATAGTATCCAAAATATTCAAGTCTTGACTGAATGTGACCTTTTTTGAACTGCTGTTTACAATTAGAATTTTTTAGACGTTCTGCAATTAGACCTTACAGAAATGAGAACTTGAGAAATGTGCATTGTTTTTATAAATAAATAATTAAAATTAAATCTGTAGCCCATTTACCCACTGGGCTCAGCAAAGGATAACAAAAAAGTAAAAAACAAATTACTTTCAAGATTGGGCTCTGCTAGATGGTTACAGTGGGAAGTTCCTGGCCTAATTCCAGGCTCAAGCGTTGGTTGCTGTGATCTTGAGCAAGATCTTGCATAGTTTACGGTCTGTCTTGTCAAACTGACCAAAGTCTGGAGAAATTCAAGCACTTCAGCTGGTTAGAAACCAGCTAGCGGGACTTATTTCTGCTAGAACAGAAACCTAACCGGAGGTGCAATTTCCAATCCAGTAGCTTGCTCTGAATTTCAAAGTCTGCTTGACCCAATGCGTCTTTATATAGATTTTCACCAGAACTCCTTAAGCTTGATAAAACAGGGATTACATTATGCAAGACACTGAGGCCCCTTTAAGCAAACATAACCTGCAACACTGTCTACACAGAAGGCACAGTGTGACTTTAGAAGAGCAGCAGGTCATTCCACTGTCATTGTCTACACAAGATGCGTATAGGCACAGTAGTGAGTGTAGATTATCTGTGTTTTGGCAGCGCTTAGTGTTCAGTAGACAATCGCTGTAAATAGACCGTAAAACGGAAGAAAATAGACTTGAAATAGACTTGAAGTTGCGGGTAAAACTGTGTGTAAATGCCTATATCAGCTGCAGGTGCCTAGTTCTTTTGCTGAACCTATATTCTGAGTTTACTGTAAAAAAGGTCAAGCAAAACACTGAATCTCTCCTTCAGGGATCAATAAAGTACCATAAAAGGCATGTCTCATTTTTATCTCAGAGTTCTGCCATATCTCTCTCTATCGAGCAGTTTACATATGACAATGAAAAAAGGCAATATATTGGGACTCTACTAAGATTGCTGTTTAGACTACTGTTGATTCCCTGTCACTCTTCATTTGTTTTTCTCTGAGCACAACTGTAACAAAGTTGGAATGCTTGCCTGTGTATGCTCTGAAAGGAGGCTGAGATGAAAGGCATGGGTTTATTTGAGTCCTTGCATCAACTATCTTTAAGTGACTCAATCATTAAAAAAACAACTGTGATTGTGAAAGCAGCAGAACAGTCACAAACATCCAATTACTGAGAAACTGGACGTCAGTCAGGCTTGGCGATTAAATTCCTGAGTTCTACCATTGCTAGATAGATCTTCTGAGATAGTCCAGTTCATTTGAATGCAAAACAATGCTCCGGCAAAACCGCTTTCATTACATTAAATCCACTGCAGTTTCTAAGGTTGGATCCAGTCTTGATTACTGCTAATATAGGCAATTAATATAGCAGTTCCTTTGTCCAAAGGTCTAAAACTGAATATATGAGACCAGCATGCTTTGTGAGACACAGCCTGAAAAGATTATATCAAACCTTGTATGGGCTTCAACAAAAGGAAAAAAGTAGTATAAACCCAGCAGGTTTTTTTCTTGAATCTAATTTGCATTTGGAGAATAAATTATACCCACAAGAACACAAGAAGTACTGCTGCTGTCTCTTCTTGTCAGCTGTTTATTACTCCTAACTGACATTTGTTTAAGTGCAAATTGTGACTTACGCTCAGCAATCATAAGTGGTGGATAGAAGAGGAAGTAGCCCACCAGCTCAGCTGACAGCTGACCAAGAAGGTTTGAGGCAGTGGTTCCATTAAGGAAGAAAGTCCCATTCCTCACAGTGTAGATCAATGACACAGCAGGAGAGCCTGCAGCCTGGGAGACACTTAGCATCTGAGAGGACAAAAAACCAGGATAGTAGAGGCTCAGAGTCAGAATAGGGCCCAAAAAAAACAAAGGTATAACCACATAAAAAGTGTGGGATTACATTACTGTAATGTGCAAATCTTAAAGATTAGTACAAATCTTGTGCACTTTAATGTGGCAGCTCATTACAATTATACAAACTTTGCTTCCCTAAACATAATTAATTTGCATTTCAGAAGCTGCTCTTGTTTAAAAAGACAAAGCCTGAGGGGGACAATTTGTCACATATTGCACACAGTTTGCACCTGTTTGACTTTGTCAGATCACCGAAACTACATAATGTAATATTGATGTGTAACAGGGGATATAACTGGTAAAGTTACAAATATTCTAATGATATCCTGAAAACAATATTAAGCAAACTCTTGCATTTAGCCTAACTTCTGTTTGTGTTGCTGAATGGTTCTCTGTACATGTCTTTGTCCAAAAAAAGGCAACATCAGATCTCTATCAAAGTCAGACCTCAGACTGTTTTAATCCATTTAAGCACAATGAACACCAGAACACTGCACTGCACACGTTTCAACCCTTGCCTTATGTTACGAACCATAACTTTACCACTGAAACAATAAAGCAGCTCATACGCGGTGCTACATAACTGGTACCTGAACAGAGAGTCTGTTGTTGGTGTTGAGCACTTTGGCCTGTGCTTCAGAAAACACCTTCTCAAGCCGCTGCTCCATCATTTGAGAGAACCGACAGGACCGAGGATCATCGCCTGCTCCCACAAACTGCAACACTGGAACATAAAAACAAAATCAGCTCACAAAACACTGGCTAAACGATTAATAGCATTTTTTAAGAATTAGTTAAACAATATATAATACTATATATATATATGTATATATGTATCTATACATATATATATGTATATATGTATCTATATATATATTTATATTTATGTATATGTATATCATTTCAGGTCTTATCTACCTAAATTCTGAATAGACATGCAATATTGCCATTTCCTGATGTGGTATTACAATCTTTATTTTATTAGTCGTTAAACCTAGTTTTACCTGAAATTGCCCCAGTGCTTGATTACAATACGAATAAATATTAGTAAGTCTCAAGCTGATCTCTGAATTTTTTTTGTTTTTTATCCTGTCTGAACACTAGCTGACCTGTTTTCAGCTGGAAGCCTGTGGCTGGGCTGGATCTCCATAATGCAACTGGGAGGGGCAGGGCTGTTACCATGGGGAGGTACTGTCGCAGGTCTGAAATCAGCTTATCACGGCCATAGGAGTCCAAGCCTTCCAGCACTACAGAGGGAGGGTAAACCATGTCCCCTCCAGTCACGTGATAAGCCACTGTCATGTTGGGAGAACCAAATACTGTCTCCACCTGAGGGGGTAACGTAGAGAAGAGAATTACAAGAATTAATGCCCAATATTTGCACAATGCTTGTACCCAAGTGGACAATGTTAACACAGTCATTGTAATGTTATTAAGGCTTGTTCTACTATGACAAGTTAAAGTAGCTGCTGTCACAAAGGCCTATTTGAAGCAAGTTTCCCATGCTGATGAAATAAAAGAAAAGAAACCATCCACTGTATAGAAGCTTATGAATCAATCCAAAATCATAAACATTCTTTGAAAGAATGGTGGACCGTGATGTCAAATATTTGTAGTTATTTGGCAAAAACCTATTGGTGATGTGGGCCTTTAGGCAGGATGAGAGGGTGGTGTCACTCAGTCATATAAGCTGAATGTCAGGATAGTGAACTGTATTGGATTGACGGAGCACTTCAAACGTGTATTCCAACTACTTGCTAATGAAAGCAACAGAAGCCAGAGAGTGATTATGGAATACAGATATGTGTGGAGAGAAGCAGGAGGGACTGAAGTGAAGAGAGAGAAGAGAGTAAAGATGAGCAAGACATGGGAGTGACTGTTAAATAGGTAGTTTGGGACAAAAAGGCTTATGTTCCTTTACTTTTAACTCAAGAGGCTAGGAATCACTGCATTCTCATTCTCACGGAAACACAGGTAAAATGTGTGTGTTTCGTAACTGCGTGAAATGACATGTTTATAATTAAGAGTTTGACTTTTTGGTGAACTCTAAAGCGGAAAGGGAATGATGATAGATGTAGCAAAACTAGGTGTGGGGGGTGTGTGTGTGTGTGTGTGTGTGTGTGTGTGTGTGTAGGAGAGGTGAAACCATTCAGGTCTGTTATCTAAACCCATCTGGAGGTCTGCGCTGACAAGGAGATCCACTGGCCAAAACGCCAAGAGCCTATCCTCTCTGTAGCTGAGACTCACCACTCTGCCTCCTCACAATTCAGCCTTGTTACAAGCTCTGTGAAAAGAGCCCTTTCTTATCAGTTCATCCTCTCAAGCTTCACCCATGTGAAGGTGTTATTAAGAGATTGCATTTCCAGCAAGCCAGAGATCGGTAACACACCCACTAACTCTATCTCAAAGAGTGAGAAAGACTGCCAACAGATTAACCCAACGGATCTAGTCAGTTTTCTTAAAGTTTCAAGTTAGTGGAGAGCACTAAGTACCAGACACAAAATACTTTACTTTTTATATATTCTTTAAAGGTACAATAGTTTAAGCCTTGTTGCTCAATTCATTTAGTCAGTTTCTCTTCATCTTTTTAGCATCAGTGCGACGCATCGTTCACCTCCCAACATTTTATAACCTATAATTAAACACAGAAGCAATTTCCCTTGCCAACAGCTTGCTTCCCATTGGATGAGAGAACAGTGCTACTTAAAGGAACCCGAGCAATGTTCAAATGGGTGACAGAAGTGCACTCAAGCAAGACACCTTCAGAGACTACAGAGAGAGAGAGGGTGAACATGTGAGAGCATTGACCTTTATATTGGCAGGACGCATACACAGGCCTCACTCAATTATTTGATACTACAACTTTGTGAAACACAACACACCAAGACATATCACCGGATTGCAGATATACAAAACACACACACACACACACAGATGAAGGCAGTCCAAACTACTAGAGATCAGGAGGAGAGAAAAATGTTTTTGTAGGGAAAAAATCCTATTTCCACTTCATCTATTTCCCCTGCCAACAATGTTCTACAACCTAATTTAATTCCAGCCATTGATTTATTTTCCCATATTCAGTGTATGCACAGAAAACATTTTACCAACTAGTTAAAATCATTCCCATTATTTCTCTGTTTTACACACAAGCACTCACAAACTATAAAGACTCAAACATACTGTTCTACTTCTCACTGACTGCATTTAGCGTAGCTTCTCATAACCAAGAGGTACTCCTGATTCAAAGTCAAATTGAGCAGGTTTATTAGAGCTTTATTAGAGAGAAGGAATGGTTTTGGCACAGTGGGAACTATGATTGGTTCCACAAAGGGCTAATCCACAGACAAGAAGATCATTTTGTGCCCATTGGATCTGTTTGTCTCATTATTGCAGGGGAAATTGTAAGGGTGGTTTTCCTCTTGAGTTTTATTACACCATAATCTGGTGTGTCCATTACTGTGGTAAAATTGCCTTTTGATAAAGTGTAGATAGATTATCTCTGGATGTTAATAAATATGAGGGAACTGGAGCAACAGTTCTCATCTATTGCACTGCTACAGCTCGAATCTACTTCTTGTTTTAGTGTTGGTACAGTTACTCAAATATGTGACATCACCCACTGCCTTCAGGGACACATTCACTCAACCTAATTTCTATATTAATCCTCATCTCTTCTCACATAGCCTACATGAGGGTCCTTGCTGGTATAAGTGTCTAATTCACTCCACGCTAATAAACCTCCAGATTTCTGGTGAGGGCTCAATTATGAACCATTCACTGTTCACTAGTGCTTGATTATTCAGCCATAATCGAGCAACAGTTTGGGCTATGAAAAAGTAGCTGTCAATTAACAATTTAAATTTACACTTATTTAAACTGTGTCAAAGGAATAAAATGAATGATTAACAGCAAATGTCTGACCTGTGCTTGGGCAAAGGTATCATTTAGAGCTTTTCGGAGGCCCTGACTTAGCCCCCTTCGCAGGTTCTGCCTCTGAATGCTGTCCAGCCTGTTTCTTCTCACATAGATGGAAACAACTAAGAGAAATTTTGAGACAGAGAGGCAAAAAAAAGGAGAAACAAATACATTCATAGGACAAACCATGTTAGAGAAATAATACGATTTTGCAACTTCATTATTTCTCTAAGACTGTGTTAAAAGCATTGTTTACCTGTCTTCACCCACAATCTCTCTGTGATGTTGCACTGCTGTGGTGGAGCCTCTGTGGTGGTGGTAAAAGGGGAAGTTAAGATTGTGGTGGCCCCCCTGGGAGGGCTCGTTCTGGGGACAGGTGGTGTGAACGTTCTCCTGCTGATCTGGGTCCTGGCGGTTGTGGTAGTCGTAGTTCTCCTGGTCACAGGTGCAGGCTGTGGTGTGGTAGTGGTGGCAAACTGTGTGGTTCCAGTGGTGACTCTTGAAGAAGACATGGTAGTGGTGGGGTGTGTAGTTATGCTGGTTGGAGCTACAGTTGTGGTGGTAAGGTGGACAGAGTCTGTTACGATGTCCTGTTGAGGGGGCAGAGGTGATCCCTGAGATGTCCTCTCGGTGGGCCCAGCAGAAAGGGAAATCCCGTCTGATTGAGAGGGGGCTAGGCTGGCTGCTTTTTCTTTGGGGATAGTGAGCGCAACTACTCTGGATGTTCCAGCGGTTAAATCATCTGTCCCCGCCTCTGTAAGGAAAAAAAACGTCTCATTCACTTCCTCTGAGGGATCGAGATTTATTGATAAAGTCAGACTTGGTGATGAGAATGGAAATGTGGCTTTTACAGACACAGAGGAAGATATAGTGCTTGGGTTTATGGTTGGTTTGATTGACAAAATCGTACCCGCTGAATATAGCATTGATGATGACAATGATGTCGGTGACACTTTATAAGACACTGAGGTGGGGGGTTTCATATGGAATGAGGTCGACGGAGAAGCTTTGATACTGCTGTATGATCGTAGTGAAGTCTCTGATGATGTTTATGATGATGAATGAAATGAAGATGATGACCCCAGCTCTGTAAGAAGGGTCAACCCCCTCAGTTTCAAATCAGTTGTTCAATTGATATTATCTGTGTCAGAGAAATTGAGTGCAGGGTTGTTTGAAAGTGTGACAGCAGCATCAAATGCATATTGAAGAGAATCAACATCTGGCAGAAGGGGGTCGTGCCTGCTCTAATACACCAATGCAAGAGGAGAAGCTTGTGAAGATGTTGTAGAGTCAGTAGTTGTGTGAGAGAGGAGCAGAAAACAATCTGAACCCCATGCAGTGTTTACAGTGGCTCCTTGCTGTGCATTGACATCCACAGCAGATATGAGATTAGCTGGGCACACATTCAGTTTCTGTTGTTTATATTTTGGTGTGCCTTCAACATGTGTAAATGATGGATGTTCTCCAACAGTTAAATAAAATAAATTTGGATCACTGGTGACTACACTTGGATCAGTTAATTTCAATATATGCACATTACCCTCTTGTCCATCCTCCAGCTCTGGATGTTCATACGATGGGCCATCTGCTTGTAAATTAGAATTTGCCCTATCAAAGCCAAGAGACGTATTTTCTAAATCCAAGGCAGTGCTTTGATAAGACACACGCTTGGTGGCTTCCCACTTTGTATATGGTGCCATTAGTTTTGTGCCAAAGCTGAAAATAGCACTAAAGGATTCAATGCTATTTTGTCCATCACTTGAGGAAGGAGTTGCAGCAGAGGAAGCAGTAGAGGGAATGGTTCTTTGTCTTCCTAAATAAAAAAATGATCTATCACTTCTCACACTGGTGAATGGTCCCGGAGAGCGAGAAGTAGAGTTTGTCCTCGCCGACAGGATGATTTAAGACCAGGTGGAAGGAGAAGACGGCTCCAAATGGCCCGTCCGCATCACATCATCTTTACGAGAAAGACCTTTTAAATGTTCTAATGGAGCATAAGAAGCTACTGGAGAAAAAGGAATTTCAGTGGGAGATCCTTTAGTGGGAGATCCTTTACCAGAACCTTTAGAGCCTTTATTAGATATGTTAGTCATGAAAGATAGAAAATAAGTACTGAACACAGTGTCTCCGATTACAGTAGACTCTTCATTTTCATTCAATAAAGGAAAAACTGAACTCTTAGCAGCATTTCTGTGGAAGCTCTCAGTTGGCATCATGTCACCATCCGAGGCTGGCGACGTTTTACCGTTCCCTGGGTTTCCTTCCACTTTAAAAGGTATATTGCGACCAGCGCTCTCAAATTTTGTGATGTGAGCAGAGATTTCAGCTGAGGACACTGTCTGGTGCGATTTATTGGGTAGTAGAATTAGACCAGATTTTGTATAAAACTTGTGGTGAACTATAATTAAAGATCTTGTTATAAAAGGTCTTTGTGAGGGAGTCTGGGGTGATAATGAGGTTTTGGGTTGGTCTGTCAAATTAACCTCACTATTTGCAGACAGGCCAGTCTTGTTTGGGCTGTGGCTGAGAAACAAGGGCAATAATGATGTAGGCCAAGTGGTGTGTGAAAAACTTTTGGACATAGTTTTATAGGTCATATCCTTTGCTGAACTAACTGGCACCGCTGAACCAGAAAGAAGCATTGTTCTACTGTTGTACTGTTGTTGTGAGTCTGATGTGGCGGAGGTTTTTCCCATTCTGATGATGGAACCTGTGGCTGATTCCGGCCTCAGCCCTGTGAATGAAAGTGAGTTATTTGGGTGAGCTTGAGCGGAAATGAAGGTGGGGTCTTCTCTGGCTATCTCTCCCTGGTTGTAATTTATATTGATGGTAGGGACTCTGGGGCTGCTGTGACCCGCTGCCATCAGTAAATCACCGGTATTAGATGCATGCTCTGAGGACACCATGCCAGAGTGGATAGGTGTTAGCTCAGTGATTGCAGTTTCAGAAAGAGACGTTTTACCTGCTGGAGTCTCATGGGGTCTGAAAGTGATTGCTTGTGATACAGTTGGATTTACAACATGTGAACTGAGAGGCAAGATGGTTGTATCTCCACCGCTTTTGTGAACAAAAATCTGATTATCTACCTCTGTCTTTTCCGCATATGCTGTTTGATTTAACATCTGCTATGTGACATTACTAGAAACTGAAAAGCCTTTAGGATAGGAGTAGAATATGATGTGTATGTGCTAGTTGCTGGTGTCTCAATCGCTTTTGTGCTTGCACTCCTTATGTATGCTCCACTCACTCCATAGATTTTATCCGCCGATGACTACAATGAGTGATTTGTCACTTCATTGCCCCTCTCAATGCTGGTTTTACTTGGAAAGTGCGATGGTTTGGTTGTTGTGCTTTGCAGTCCCTGTGTAACAGCTGGGAGGACAACAACTTAATAGTGGAGTGTGTGAATATCCAACTGTTTGTCCAAGCCAGAGACCCTGCTGGTGATAATGTCTGAGGTGCCAGGCTGGACACAATCTTATGTCTATGAGATGGAGCAGCTTTGCTTATCCACCCAGCAGAAGATGATAGAGAAAATAGAGACACTATGGATGATAACACAGAGGAAGTGGATGGAGGTGATGAAGACATTGACGATGACAATGAAGAAGATGATAATTTCGATGATGAGACATTCTTGTTTTTATCCATAAAGGACACATGTGATGGCCTAGAGACAGCCGTTGCCATGGTAACAGCCTGAGGTGGTGTGGTGTGTTGGTAAGAAATGCTGTAAGTCCGACCTGAGTTGGCAAGGAGGATCCTATCTCCCGCAGAGGACGATGAGGAAGACATCTTTGAGCCCTGGCTGGAACTATGTGAAGGCCATTGGGTGGTGTGGGTCTCGTCCCCGGTGGTGGTTGGAGAGGTTCTACTTTCATCCAGGCTCACTGGATGTTTCACAGTTCCTGCCATGACAGTTAAGACAGAAGAAAAAGCAGGCCGCCCTGATAAAGCTCCCCCCTCTGACTCTGAGTCACCATCTGAATGGATGACTGAGAAAGGCACCTCCTCTGCCATTGGATGAGCATGAGCAGCTGTGGCTGCAGGGTCGCTTGGTAAAGACGAGGCGCCAGAGGCATCAAAGGTGGATTTCTCTGTTAACAGAAAAGAAAGTGAAAAGACAGGTCAATATTGGTAAACATACCAACAAAGTCTGGCTCAACAATTGTATGTTGCTGGGATAAAGCATGACACGTTGGATGTCCCCGTCCCTCTCGCTATCATGGCTTAGCACAGCTAAGGTCGGTTGTGATTGGTTTGAAGAAATACAAACAAGCCAAGCGTTTCTCTTCCCATTTACATAAAACATGAATGCACTTACAAAAACTTTTCAAAAGAACATAAGGAATCCCATATGTCAACAAAAGAAAGGTTATGCCAATGGATATTGGGCAAGCAGCAATCTTCCAGCAGGACATTCTTCAATTCCAACAATAAACTTCCCTTGAAGAACTTCTACTTCTTGCTTTTAAAGAGGAAGCTCCTCCTACAGACAAACAAAAGTTTGTCCTCATTAAGTAAGGCAATAAAATAACATGTCTATGACAACAAAACAATTTCTAAATCACTATTGCACTTGGTCTAACGCAGAAATAATAATAATAATAGCAAATATATATACATTGTTTAGGGTACTTATTGTTATTAAGAATTATTATTGTTTAGGTAATAAAACCTCAAACAATGACATCTCTCCTTTGGATTCTATTTAAAATGGTACAGGTTGAGTTCTCTCTATTATAAAGCCCATCGGAAGCTTTCACTTCCTATTTGGGAGTTTGGATCCATGACCAGCAGGTACTATGGATAGGAGATCATGCAACAAACATTTTGTCAATCAAAGTTACATATAACCAATACATTAATTTGATGGTTATTTCATTAAGAATGTTAATGATGACAGTAGAAATTACTTATGTTAGCAAGTTAGTGTGCTATAACCACATGTGCTTACTTAGCTAACATAACTCAACCACTTGGGCTACAGGAAAGCAAGCAACCAGGACTACAGATCTATTGTGTTGGCAGGACAAAATAAATAATTGAATTGTAGAGACTAGAATGTATCGGCCCAGTGAGCAGCCTACTTTTTAGGGCACGGGTTAGCACCGTGACAAGCACCATTTTACTAATGGCTTTGTTAACATTTGTTACGATTTTATCAACTCCAACTTTTTAGTTGCTAGGTTGTGACCACAGCCCGACTCCTACTGGACATTGAGGCCAATATTAATATTGTGCTGTGAACAATATATCAGCTGTTTTTTTTCTTTTGTATGTGTGTGAGCTGAATATTTTCAATTTGAAAAATCAACTTGTCAGCGCTCTCTGGACACTGTGTAATGTAATGGTTCAGATGCTCTGTAGATCTTTTCCGGAAGGTAAGTGGTCAAATGCCCATAGAAGGGTCATCCTAATAGCTATTCGAAAACAACCTGGCAACCCAAAAGTTGTACTTATCTATGAATCATTAGTGAATGATTTATTAAAGCCAGTTATTTATAAGTTATACATTTATTATAATGACTGTTTTAATGGAAAGTGGTACCAAATTCCTGCAAACTATAATAAAAAAAGGATAGATAAGCTGTAAAAGTTATGAACTTGACTTGCAAGTACAATCTTTTAATTGACTGTTTAATGGTAATTAATTCCACCAATGTGACAAAGTGAAAACCAATCCCAAACTACAAACACCAGGTTTTTGAGGTGTAAACATATCTGTCTAAGTCACAGACAGTACTGTTCACCAGGGGCAGACATTTATGTAATCCCAGAGGAGAGAAAAAAGACCATCTTCAAAGTGGAACAAATAGAATTATTCAAGAGATGGCAGCTGTGTGTAAAGCTTAAATAACACATAATGGACTCTAACTTGACGCTACAGTGGTTATGTCTTGTATAAAAGTCAGAAGAGACAAGAACTATGGAGGTTTACATTACAGTAACTAGCATGAAGATGATGGAGGTGTATAATGCACCAAGACGGCAGACATGTAAAGCTTTGCAGTCCTGTCACATCTCCCACCCCCTCAGCATGTTTCTACTGCTGAAGTGCATCCAGCTAGCACACACATACAAGCGCAAAAGGATAAAATATAGTCACATATTAGTCATTTTTACTCATACTGTTGTCCAAGTCCACTTAAAAAAATACCCTGAACATAAACTGTCATCTTCTGAGAATTGGCCAGAACATACTGTGGAGATTACCAAGGGCCTTGAGTCCATGTTTTCTGTAATACACAGATGATGATTGGCCTAAGGCAGTGTGTACTCACACAGTTAGTACTGTAAAGCTATTTGAAAACATCTTTACTGTGTTTAGATATTTCCGAACCATAAAATGTAAATTCTAATAGGATCTAATACGTCAGTAACTCTGAATGCGTTCTTAAATGTCACCAATATCCCAGAGAAATTGCTTAATGATTTTTTGTTTTTGTTTTCACCGGCATAAATCTCTGAATTTCCTTAATTGCAACCATTCATTTACAGCCCTTTTATGCTGTAATCGCGATCCCACTAAATTCCTTTTCTTCAATCAATCATTAATGTGCTCAAATATGATTAGTGAAACTGCTATACTGCAATATCTAATCCATTCTTATAAATGGTGATACAGACCAAAGAGTTGGAAGAGGACAAAAGTATTTCTGTATTCACAAAAGAGCTAGGTAACAAAAGGATATGTGTCCTCATTCAAGGCCACTAAAGTCAAACCACCTGGTCATCAAACTGAAAGAGAACTTCCTTCCCCCCTCCCTCCCGTCTCAGTGAGCCCAGTGGCAACATAAATTTGGGTGCGCGGGACGAAGGCCAGTCCGAGCGGAGGTGTGGGGTCCACCTGTGGTTTGCCACCTGCTCTGACAGAGCTGAGCATATGGGAGGGTTTAAACAATGAACAAGAGAGGGGAACTGAGAAGATACAAAGAGATAGCGATAGAGACAGACAGTGAGGAGAAAGGGTGGGCTGTGGAGAAAGAAGGTCCCATCAACACCAGAGGGTAAGTGCAGCAGTTGGGTTAAAGAGTGATACAAGAAAGAGAAAATTATTGAATTTGCAGTGTCTGCAGTCTAGTCTGCATCTAGTCTTATCCTCATCGTTCCTCATTCCATTGTGCTTCAGCCTCAAAAGCAAAGTAACAGATGATGTCACTTAAAAGTACAGGGTTGAGTAGCACAAAAATGAATAGTCAATAGTAAATGAAAATTACTTATTGATTATCCATAAATTGCTAAGGCTAACATACACTGGTTGCTCTTTTCAAATGTCAGAATGTGCTTTCTTAAAGTAGATGTATTGTAGATTTAAACCTTTGGGGTTTGGCCTGTTGGACAAAATAAGCAATTTTTAATACGTCACATTGGGTTATGGGAACCAACCTTTTTAAAAAGATTAATGGATCATGAAAATAACTACTAGTTACTGCTGTAAGAGCCATGGAAAGCTTAACAAAATTTGTTTAGCCTTAAACCCCACAGACTTGCTGGCGTGTTTTTTTTTTGCAATTTTAGTCTCGATCTCAATGTTTCCCAAGATGCCAAATAAGTCAGACAGGCAGTGTGGAATAATATTTACTTTCTAAATTTAAAGCGTTTTTATGAAAAAAAAAAAAAAAAAAAAAAAAATTGCTTATGAGGTTAAATAATGTGATTTAATAAGCACTCAATAAATGTTTGGTTTTAGAATAGCCTACTTCTTTAGTTAAGAGACAGCTACATGACCCTGACTTGTCTCTACAACCCTCTGCACAGGACACAGACATGACACTGCTGGGCTCCCGCTGTTCCACTCTTAGTATACACTGCTTCTCCTTTTGCTTTGAGCTGTTTTTGTTCTCTTGTGTGAGGAAAATGGTAAACAACAGAGCATAATTCAATAGTGAGGTGGATGGAACCCTGGGAGCAGAAAAAAAAAATTGAGAAGCTGTTTCAACTGCTTCTGAGGAAGTGCCTCAGAAAGCCCTCCTATGTTTTGGCGGCAGCATTGACCACTGCTTTGAGCTGGGAGGAGAGAATTTTGATAGTATCTGCACATATGCATTGCACATACATGTGTTTTTTGTCCGTGTGGAGGTATCACGTCTGAGCAGGCCTGGAGAAGGATGCTGGCATTGATGCCAAGCACTGCTGAGGTGACAGTATGGATGGGAGGGAGGATGTCACACACACCCAGCACCATGCTTTTTATTTTTTCAGAGGGTGCAAACAGCACAGCAGGATGAGACATGCATCAGCTGTCTGGAACACAGCCCAGCGGACACTTAACCTTGCAAGCACGCAGAGAAGTGTACATGGAATTAAAAGAGATGTTCATTCATTCGTTCTCATTTAATACTCCTGACGAGGATAGATAATGTTTTTGGTCCAGTCTGACTATTTGTCTGTGGCAAAGAAGGCCATATAATTTTTGTGGAGTGACTGGAGGGATTGTTTAAAGCCAGGCTGTAATAAATAAAAAAAAGTTCAACCAAAATGTTCTTACTACAAGTTTTTTTTTTTATAAGCAAAATAACAATTCAACATACATGTGTTTTGATGCTACAGCCCTACTTGGTCTGGTATGACCAGTAGCTTATGGTGGCTAATGTTAGCTAATATTAGCAAACGTTAGATGGATATTGTTGTGTCATTGACATTAATGAGACTGACTATGACTTTGCTATACCTATACACTACATTACAGCATTTACTATAATCTTGTAATTGTCCCTTGTTTACGCAGAGGACACTGTTCAGCAAATCTTAATTACACTCGCTTTTAGGTATTTCTTAACATTGCAATATAGGGCATTCATGGGTGTCTTTCACTATGTGTATTAGCTGATTTCTTAAAGAGGAACAATGCAGTTTTTTAGCTTAATTTACCTTAACTGAACAGCTTCGGAGTCAATGGAATAGTTATGTGACGTTTTGGGGGATTGAATGGTGGCCTTCTTGCTTCCCCCTAGCGCCTGTGAGTGGGAAAACCACCCTTGCAACTTGGCGATGTAACAAATTGTTTCACAGCACTGCCCCCATTCAGGAACCGGCTGGCTATTAGAACAAGGTAGCGATGGAGTTTTTCCCACTATTGTCATGGCTGAGCCGGCAAAAAAGAAGCAGAAAGCAAGGAAAGCATTGTCGGAGGAACAGAGAAAGAGGAGTCAGACACAAGTAAACAGAGGAGCTGCCAAATATCTATTCCAAAGCTGTAGGGGGAGCTCTATAGAGAAACCTGCAAGCAAAACCAACAAAGAAATTGCCAAAATTGCATTGCGCCCCTTTAACGCATTTTATCACCTAAAAAAATCACATCACATTTTGCAGCCTTGGTAGAGAAGGAGTGCTTTCGAGTTTAGAGACCTGGGTGTTGTGCACTATCATCCAAAGTGCACATCTAACAACTACCACATGAAAGCTAGTATTTGTTTTAAACAACTCAATTAATCATGTAAAAAAAAACAAAAAAAACAGACTCCCTTTTCACTGATAAAATGATAGAAAACAATTACTTTAAGTAAGTAACAGCTCTGGACAATCCACTGACTCAAGGGAAGCAAAGCTCTCCACCTTCTCTCTCGCTCTTTCTCTCTCTATTCCAGATGAAAGTCAGTCTATCCACTGACGCTAAAGCTCTTCGTCTTTTCAAGTCCGACATGTCGACACACTGACTTCTGCCCTCCTGACACAGCTCCGCACAATGCAGTCATGGCTTATGCTGTTGCACTCTGTCCACTCCTATTACTGCTCAACAAGGATGCTCTCCACTGTCCTTGTGTTTGAGCTAGCCTCATTTAAGAATGGGTGATATGATGTTGTAGGCTGTGAGGTGATAGTGATTTTTTAAAGAAAAGTACTTCAACAAGCAACGAGTAAGTCATATTCACATGAAGTACTACCGGTCTGGTAACTAAACTATCACTGTTACTGTACATTGCAGTTTCTAAATAACCCAACACAAGACATTACATTAATTATCTCCTGTATCTGTATCTGTTTATATATGGACACAATAAGATATTATTGCTATGTTATATATTATAAGATGTTCCCATTTCTTTTTAAAGAGCTTTATTAAAGTTTTTACAAATACAACAGTATAAACAGTAGGCACACATTATGAGAAGGCAAAACAGAATAGAAAAACACAAAAAGCAAAGCAAACATAATTAACATTTGAGCTTACTATAAAATGTATCAGTGCAGTGTGTTTTCCACGGCAGGCCATGGCTCAGTTAAACACAATAGAGAACTATTATTCAGGGCTTTTAGCTAGCTTTTTGGAAGGTGACAGGGGACACATTCTCTCTGCTCTCACATGACGGATTGTATATCTGTGGGCTCAAATACTTTTGGCAAAAATGTGAGAAATGCATCCAAACTTAATTGATTTTTGGGCCTCATTATGTAAATTCAGAAATGAAGGTGTAGCAACATTTCAGTGAATAAATGATATATACATATTTTTGCTGAACAAAACAAACTATTCAAGAAAACACATATTTTGATATTATGTGATAACACTTTTAAAATCTTGCTGTATTATGTAAAGGATGGACACAAAAGGGTTCCTAAACCAAAAAAAATGCTGCTGACCAATAGCTCTGGGCCTGTCTACATAAGAAAATAACTTATAAACATTTATGGGTATTGTATTTTTAAGGATATCACATAACTAAGATGATTCGGAAGAATTTCAGTTTGTATCTTTTGTCTGTCAGTGAGGCTCTTAAATTAAACCATTACATCAACTTACACAACAACTAGCAGTAAGGCGTCTATAAATAAAAATTATGTAAAACATGAATGACCTTTAAGACCAGTCAAATGCATTGATTTTGTTCCTCTGACAGGAACATGAGGGCATTCATCCTTTACATTTGATACTAACAAGTCAGACCAATGAAAGGCCTCCAGATTCTGACAAATTATGCTTCAAGTAGAACTCTTTAGGCAGTTTCAAATAACAATTCTAGAACTGAAGAGATTAAATAAATTCAGCATGTATTTGCAGCTTTGATGAAAGATCTTCTGAAGAAGCACAGACTTTTTAGGAGTGTAATGGCTGGGTGGCTTATTCAATATTAATTTTAGATAGGCGGAACCAAAGCATCATCAGCAGAGCAGTGAAATAAAATATGGTGCTGTTTTACACTTCCAGGGGAGGATGCCTTTCCGGTGGTAATTGTGCTGATGGCTGAGAAGTTCAATACACTTAACCCTTTGCATTGCAATGCATTGTGGTGCTAAAGAGTACACTGGTCTAAAAGGATCTTATAACTTTCCAGAAAACATTCAACACTGCACAAAATTCAAAAGCCGGACTAACCTTTCTCAGGAATGTTGGTGAGCATGTCTAATATAAAACATTTACAGATCAGTTTATAATTATTAAGATAAGATGCACTCTATTGTTCCAAAAGGAATTATTGCTTGGGCAATAGTGCTACGATCAGCTGCGGTCAGGATTAAGAGATCAAAAAAGGTCACTCCAACTTTCAGATAAAGAGCATGTTTACAAAAACCTGCATTATCAATTTTGTTCGCAATAATCAACAACTAAATACAAGCCTTACTATGACTATCCCCAAACATCGTTTCTGAATGCATAATAACTAAAGAGCTTAAAATAAGTTCAATATTTTCTCAAATAAAAACTGTTAGTTAAAGGCTTGAGCTCTTTCAGTAATCACAAATATACACTCAAGTGTAAGTGCTTTCAGGTGTATTTAAAGTGGAAAAGCAAGTGTCTAATTTACTTTTATATTTAGCAGATATGTCACACCAAGAAAAGCACAAGTGGAAGTAATAACATCAAAGATAGCTCCATTAAGTGTCCCAGCAGCCAGCATTAACAATAGCAGACTCTCCTAATTGGAATACACTCATTATTTATGTTATAAAATACACCTGTTCGCATAGACTTAAAAAGGTTTATATCAAGATATAGTTACTCTTGGAATTATTTATTGTACTAGAAGTAGACTGGTTAAGTTGAGGGAAACTCATCATAAAATAACACTTTGAATTCACTGATCATTACAGATTAATTGTACATAAAAATGTTAGAATATTTTCAGGGTGAAATATTCCTTTGATGCATGTAGTAATCAGATGAGACCTTATATGGGGTAGACAGGGTGACTGGAAGTCAGGGAGCTCAGTTAGGGCTCTGCAGGCAATCACATTCCCATTAAATCCACCAAAAAGTAAGTCATGCACTTCAGCCCCGTGCCCAGAGGCGACACTAGCCTGTGAACTGTCAAGATTGAAAGCAGTAAGAGCATGTGCCAGTGGTAGAGATAAAAGCAAAGGTGAGTACAGTCTTGCCATGGACGCGTCATACAAATTAAATATAACAATTACATTTTTGTTTCTTAACAAAATGTTTTATTTAGGTTGCACAAATACAGTACAAGTGAAAAACGCAGTGTACTGCTCTTGTCAGACAACCCGTATTTCAGCATTAGGTTTGTGCATGTCACGTTTAAGCTCCAAATCAGATTGAAAATTTGGAAATAAATTTAAGCCTCTTCAAATAAGACCCTCTTGTCTTGGTGTAACCTTATACGCAAACAGACGTAGAGAGAAAAACTCTATCAAACTGAAGCTCAAGGCTGTCCCCTGGGGCCGTGCATATCAGAGCAAGCAGGTTGTGTGTCGGAGCTAGCAGCATGCTGGGGCTCTGATGGGGCTTGTAAAAGCCATTTGACATGGATGTGGGTGTGTAATGACAGGTAGGGGTCAAGAGAGGGCATCAGATAGTGCCGCAGCAGCTGACGGGACTGTGCACATGTCAATGTATTTGCTCTGTTTAACAAAGGAAGAGGCATTTTGATCACATAAAGGTTGAATGACAAACAGCAGCAAAGGGGCCCCGTTTGAGTTTTCGACCTCTTGTGGCACCATGGAGGTGTTTTTCTTTGAGTGGGTCCATGTTTTGTGTGTGATTTCGTGCATGCGAGGACAAGGATGCACGTGCACTCGCTCACACGCATGTGACATGATGCAGAGTCCTTCTAATGGTTTCACACTATTCTTCTGATATACAGGCAACATATGCTGCAATGCACCAGCAAAGCCAAGGAAGAAGAAGACTGCCTAGATGTAGCCATTACAGGATTTAAAACAAACAATCAGCACTGTGAATGTTTTATAAGAAAGGTATTGCATTCACATTTCTTAGATCTCAAGGATACACACTATGTTTTTGTGCTCTGACTTTGCCACTTATTCATTCATTCACACACACATTCATACACTGATGAAGGTGGAGCCGCCATGCAAAGCACTGCTGTTGTTTTTATACTGATCAAGCCCAATAGTAAGTTTATAAGCCGCAGCTGTTTCAGTATTGGGTCAAGATGTATGATTATATGCTCAACCTAAATTAGAAAAGTATAGGAATAGAAAGTCAAGGGCCTGTTTTTCACAAATTAGAGCCAGATCAGTAGCCAGCTGAGAAAGATGCACTTTCATAATGCACAAGCATAGCTTATGATGTTTAGATCTACGCTGGGTCTTTAGGTAGACTTTGGAATAGTCAGCGTGGGAAATAATTGGAGAAATGGTGAAAAACAGGATAACCTAGAGGACAGGATGGGATTAGCAATAACAATAGCAGGGTTAAAAAGTTAAAATTAAGCAATCCTATTAGTGTAAGACATATGCAGATTTTACTTTGTTTAAGTCTCACATAATACAGCAGGTACTACAAACTAATCATCACTAAAGTAGAATAAAAGTAGTTTGTCCCTGCAGAGTGACCTCGCTAAAGGGTTGAGGCCAACAGCCTGCTATTCAAAAGACAATACTGTGCATCACGGGGAGGGTAGCTGAATTAACTTGTCTCACAGAGCTTGGTCACCTGTGACAATCTGAGCTAAAAAAATAAATTAAAAAAATAGACTCCACAAGAGTACTCTGGGGAAATAACATGGCCTTGCCTCTGACTTTCTAATTGGGCCCTCTGAGAGACTTCAGAGGACGTCAAAGCTCATCTAAGTGACAGAATGTCAGTGTGTCTTATATGTCCTGTGATAATTGCCTGCACAAATGTGAGGTCCTACTATTCCCATAGCAATATACTTAAAGGTACAACGTGTAGTATTTTTCAATTTTCTATATTATTGTCAAAATAATTCAAATATTTTATATAATTACCTTCAACTACTATTTATGAATATATAATCCATATATCTGATCCTTCCTTTACATTCTTCTTTGTGTGAGTGCTTTGTAAAAAAAGGATACAAGCTAATAAGAATACATAAACGTAATAAATAAACCTCAACCACTTCTGAGCTTTTACTCTGTGTGCTGCAAGCGTAATAGTTTTATTCAGGAGATTTCTTGCAAAAATGGCAAACATGTGTAAGAACATCTTTAAAATGGCAGAAGGCCAACAACCTCCTTATTGGTCTCATTTGTTTATAGTAATAATACTAATTAACAAAAATTATTTTCTTCTTAAATAGTTTAGGTTTCATTTCTTGCACATCCAGTTTTTGACTTCAATGTCATTTAGGCAAAACGTCTCTGCATTTAATTGGTAAATAAAATCACTAATTCTGTCACAGAGACACATATTTCATGCCTCCCATGTCAAACCAAATTGCCTCTTGAATGAATTAACATAAACATGAAGAAAAAGAAGGCTCTTAAGTGAGAAACAAAGAAGTATTGCAGTGGTTGTCCACCTATTTGCCCCACTAACCATTACAATGAAACCGTCCTTCACTTGAATGTGATTGTACATGCAGAAACGTATATGAGTAGTGAACAGCTCAAACCTCAACTAAAGACAAATCACTGAGGAGATTCAACGACTTTGACCGCATATATATATATATATATATATATTGGCTAGAGTGCCAGAGAGGTTAGCAGAGGAGGACGGAGGAAAGAGGACAATGAGGGATAACAAGGTGGGATAAGCCTGTTAAGCTTCCAAGATCCCCCCTGAAATCCACACCCGTGTCAAGCACAAGAATGTCAAAATGTTTGTAATTCAATCACAATGCGCTATATCTGGGGTCACTACAAGCAGCAGGCCACAAACTGAATAGCTCATGCTTTACTTGGAGACCGTGTTTGGAATTTGTTTTGAAAGGACTCATCTAAAATACATTTCTGCATTTTTTACTGTCTCATAAATAAGTGGTGTGATAAGTTTTCAAATGTTTTTATGGACAATACTTACTCTATAGCTATTGAAATGCAAGATTAGATTATTGACCTTTTAGACAGCTAATGTTATAGCATAACAATAAGTCCATTAATATGGCTTAAGAATAAATATTAGAAACTTCTTAGATAATGAATGATTCATTTTACAAATCTTTTGAGCAAATATGCTAAAAGTGGGTGTACAGTGTACCCTCAAATAATATTAAATAAATATCAAATGAATATTCGCTGCCTTTCTTACTGTTGTAAACTGAATATCTTTATGTATGTAACTGCTGGTTGGAGAGCAAAAACCTTTTAAATATGTCTTCTTGGGCTCTAGGGTATTGTGATGGGCATTTCTCACAGTTGTATGATGTTTTATAGGCCGACAAATAAATGAATGGAGAAAACAATTAGCAGATCATAAAAAGACACATCGTAAGTTATAGCTCTAGCTCATGCATCTCTGGAGATGCGTGGATCTCACACTAACAGCCACTATTTGATAAGACGTTATGTTCTGTGTTATGAACTGATGTACTGATGTTGTTGCACTAATACAAATGCTATTTACTGTATATAAAAAGTACAACACCAGCACCTCCGACTCAGAGATCAAGAAGGGAGAAAATCTTAGAGATACAGCATGCAGGTGAGTTTACCACAGCAGTTTACCACAGCTGAATACCAGGTAAAACACGTTTGAGCTACAACACTGTTCATTCTTCACATCACAGCAGTCATACATCCGACCTTGAAACTCCACACAAACAAAGTAAACACAGAGATCACCATGTGTTCAATTCACCACAACACCACCGGGCCGAGGGCTATGTCAAACTGCAGCTACAGCTGTGATGTTTTACACATATGATCTTGCTTTCACGTCTTTAATGAATCGGTGTTCTCAGTTTTCAGATATATACAACCGAGCAGTGGTATGTGAGCATCCTCCGGATGCCTGGTCTGAAGTATGCGTAAGGTGTTCACATTCCTAATGCACACATTCTTCCCTTATGTTTATGTGCGCACACAACCTAGCCCTGGATAAGGGGATAGTAATGGATGGATGGATGGATGAATGGATGGATAGGCCTGTAACAATTATTATATAATTGTCTAATTGCAATTTCTTTTTTACATAATTGTGCAATACAATGTTTTTTATGATAATAAAGAGACGTAGTTTACTTCATATGCTGTGTACCTGTGTAACTACATTATCTGGGTCAATTGACAAATGTAACCAAAAGACATATCCTGAGATTCATTCTAAACTGTATTTTGTTTGGAAAAATAATAAGTAAATAATTTTAATTATATTGTTGTTATATCACAATTATTTTTGAGATACTTAACTGTACAGAAACATTTGGAATTGTTACAGGCCAATGGATGGATGGATGGATGGATGGATAGATAGATAGATTGCACTACAAAGCAATTGTAATTCCATCCATCCATGTTCATCCGCTTATCCGGTCTTGGGTCGTGGGGGCAGCAGCTCCAGCAGGGGACCCCAAACTTCCCTCTCCTGAGCCACATTAACCAGCTCGTACTGGGGGATCCCGAGGCGTTCCCAGGCCAGATTGGAGATATAATCTCTCCTCCTAGTCCTGGGTCTTCCCCGAGGCCTCCTCCCAGCTGATGAGATGAGATCCTGAGCCCACCAAACTGCAACCCCTCCCCACCCCGACTACACCTTGATATCCTGTCCATAAATATTACAAACAGGATTGGTGACAAAGAGCAGCCCTGGCGGAGGCCAACCCTCACCTGGAACGAGTCTGACTTACTGCCGAGAACCTGGACACAGCTCTCGCTTTGGTCAGACAGAAACTGAATGGCCCTGAGAAGGGACCCCCTCACCCCATGCTCCCGCAGCACCTCCCACAATATCTCCCGGGGGACCGGTCATATGCCTTCTCCAGATCGACAAAACACGTATTGACTGCTTGGGCATACTCCCTCCCCTGAAGAGGTGTGTCAACCAAAACAGCCCCTCCACACCCAGAGCTTTCAGCATTTCTGGACGGATTGAATCAATCCCTTTGGGCTTTACCACTGTGGAGTTGTTTAACTACCTCAGCGACTTCCACCAGGGAAATTGACAACAATCCCCCATCATCCTCCAGCTCTGCCTCTACCACAAAAGCGGTGTCAGCTGGATTTAGGAGTTCCTCAAAGTGCTCCTTCCCCCGCTCTATTACCTCCTCTATGGTTGAGGTCAACAGCGTCCCTTCCTTACTGTACACAACTTGGATGATTCCCCGCTTCCCCCTCCCGAGGTGGCGAACGGTTTTCCAGAAGCACTTTGGTGCCGACCAAAAGTCCTTCTCCATGTCTTCTCCAAACTTCTCCGACACCCGCTGCTCTGCCTCTTTTACGACAGAGGCTGCCGCCCTTTGGGCCCATCGGCCTTGTAACTGCCTCCGGAGTCCTCTGGGATAACATATCCTGGAAAGATTCCTTCTTCAGTTGGACGGCTTCCCTGACCACCAATGTTCACCAGGGTGTTTGTGGGTTACTGCCCCTTGAGACACCTAAGAACCTAAGACCAACAGACAACCACTCTGGTTTAGATCAGGGAGACCGTTCCTCCCAATTACGCCTCTCAAAGTATCTCCATCATCGCCCACTCCTCCTGGATACTCCTCCTGGAATTGTAATTCCAGACTAATATAAAAATTCTCTTTCATTTCTTTGTTGTTCCATTTTGAAAAGCATACAGTTAAATGATAGTAGCAATCATTTAATTTTTTGGGAGCCCAGATAGCTCAGTTGGTAGAGCAGGCGTCCATATAAAGAGATTTACTCCTCGACGCAGCAGGCCTGGGTTTGACTCCGACCTGTGGCCCTTTGCTGCATGTCATTCCCTTCTTTGTCTTCATCTGTCCTGTCAATAATAAAGGCCGAAAATGCCCAAAACATAATCTTAAAAAAAAATATATATATATATGTAAGTCTTTCAGTTGGGTAAAAAACAAACATCTAATTAAGCAAAAATAATTATAACAGTTAAAAAAACAAAGAGCGCTTGGAGGGCATATTCCAAGTTAACAGATAAGTAGAATTTAAAACCTGGCTTTGTAATAGCCAGCTTATATACTGTACGTGAATTAAGAATGTAGATAAGAGAGGTTTTGTTTGAAAGTAGCACCAGAGGTGAGACGTGGCAGTGGATAGAGAACCCAATGCTCAGTGGAAGGTGAAAACAGATTTAGCTTCTGCTAAGGTTTCTAACATCCAGACATTATTCTTTTCTGTAATGGAAAATGCATAAACAATTGATAATACATTCAAAGTTTTGGCAGAAGGTGCACAAAAAAACTAAGTCAATCTTATATTGTGATATTGCTTTTTTACAAACTGGGTCACTTTAAGTGATCCATGTAAATCCTAACCCTGCCTTTTTGTGCTATTTGACACATTAGAACACCTAGTGATTCAACATCAGCAGTGCCTGTTGTAGCATTTTGGACAAAGATCAATTCTCTTACATGTCAGGCGCTTTAAGGTAGACAGCACATTAAGATTGAGACTATATTTTGTTGTGTTAAAGATTGTGCTATAAAAGGATATGTCTTTAATTAAATATGCGATGTTAAAACAAGAATACATGGTGAACATCTCTGAATTGATCTTCTGTCCTAAAACTATATTTTAAGTGGGGTCCCTATGATGGCCATCAATAGATGTAACATATGTTCTCTTCACAGCATTTTAAGTATTTTGACATGAATTTAGGGGTTTGGATGTTTGCATTTCAATGAACAAGGAAAATGTGGTTTTAATTAGTTCCCACACACAAAGTGGGTTCTGCAACCAAAAAGAGCTGCATGGTCTCAAAGGCTTTTAAAATGAAAGAATACATATCTGGATTTAGGCTAGCACTGTACGTATCAGAAGAATCCCTAAAAAAACAGTCAAAAGCTCTACTTCTTTTGAAGTCTGGGGTTGAAAAAGATGGTCAAGATTGCCTTGAGTCCTCACTTTTGTATTTAATGTGGACTGAAAACATTTGTAGCAAGTGGAAAAGGTAAATCTTCTAAGAGATAACTTAACTAAGCCACGTCCTTGGGTTGTGTGATGTTAAGCAGTACATCACGTCATCACTTGGACTGACTCAAAGTTCACAAGTATAATGGATTCAATATATTATTCAATGATTTTTTTCCCTCACTTTGACAGAAAAGGCAGCTTTCGGAGACTATTACTAAAAGTACTTAATGCAGAGAACAGAGGACGGTTTTCTAAATACTAAAAACATGTCTACTTCAAGTTACTTAACTGATTTTTTTAAACACCATTCAAGATTTGGCCAGATAAATAATGCAAAACCGTTGGAAGTGTCAGAGTTCAGATGAGGCCATCTGCTATAAGAATGTCCTCAGATTTTCTTTGGCAGAAAATTCATAAATAGATATTACATTTACCAGTCCTCATTTAGATTTTTGACGAAGATTTTATATCTACTCACAGTAGCCCACTGTAGTGCTGCAGATTTATTCCAGACAAGTTTAATGGACAGCAGACAGATACTATTAAGAGGATGGGACCCCCAGGCAAGCCACCTGGTAGCAAGCAAAGTCTCCTTTGAGCAGGTTTCTTTCAGAATGAGAAATAAAACAGATCAGTTCAGGAATGGGGAATTTTTTCTGATGTGCATCTATGGTGTCATATAAATTAAAGTGCACATAACATAGTGCACATAAAAAGGGTAAGATGCTTTCCAAGTGATTCTTTGAGAAAATTGACATATGAAATGAAAATAATTAGATCTTTTTCCTGTCCTCTTACTCTATTTTTTGTGTGCCTTTTTTCATGTCCACTTGAGAGGAGAAGAAAGACAAACAAGACAAAGGGCCTCAATCTTTTGTTTGTTGGTACATGGTTTTAAATATTGAAACTCTTCTTACCTGAGAGTGATAGATACAAGTTGTCTTCTATTTAAAGTATGAATCCACCTCTTACTCCGAAAGGTGTCCGACTCTTCATAGCAACCCTAAGCTGCATACTTTTTCTTGTGTCCTTACAGACTTACTTCTTGAATTACATATTCTGTCATTCTTCTAATTTGAACTTGTGCACCCCACTATCCCTGCTTTCTACAACATTTAGTCCTCAGAACTTGATGTGTCCCATAAATGACTTGTAATGGCGTCCACTGTCAAGGAGAGGCCTGTCTCCTAGGTGATATCATTATCATTACTAAGATGTATGTATGACATGAAGTAGAAGTACCATGTTCTAATCCTACGGAAACGCTTTTGACCTTTACAGGCCACAAATTGACATTGAGACAGAAACACACAGTCAAGCTCTAAACTACATTTCACTGATGTTATACGGTACAATTATTAATTTGGGTTTCTTGTTTGCTTGGCAGATGAAAACCTGTGACATTGCTTGCTGTAATTAAAATATTGAATTATAGGTCTTTGTGCAATATATGAGGTCTTGTGTCTTACTGTATTTGCAGCTTCAAAGCTATTAAAGCAATACCCTTGATATTAAGAGACAAATTGAACATCCACTATAGTTATATATAAATAATATAATTTAATATTAAATAATAAAACAAAAAGTAGTGCTCTCTTTCTGCAGCAACTTATAACGTGCTGAGAGTGTCAAGTGACAAAAATCACACACACACGAGTAAGTCTATGAGGACAGACCTTATATACAGTCTATGGGACAGACTAATCCGAATCATGAACAGATGTAATATTTTTTGTCATTACATTCCTGAGCTGGTTGCGCCATGATTTTGTTCTGCTGTGCACTTGCCCTGTGAAGTAGTACGAATGATGACTAATATGAATAAAGTGAATCTTGAATAAGGTATCCAAACTCTGACGCTTGCATAGACATTTGCTACAGATGGGTATGAGCTGGAGCATGTATAAAGGTCTTGTTTGTGTGTATGCAACGGGTTAGCTCTCCAGCAGGAGTAGAGCCACACACTCGGATTATCCCACTAATGAATAAGCCTGTGGGGAACATCCCGTCTCATTTGAAGACATAAGAGGGGACTTCAGGACATTAAAGTAAAGGCATAAATCAAACCAATGCTTCATGGTATAAATTTACAAATGTGTGTCTGCATGAACATTTTCCTCTTCCTCTTAAAAAAATTGTAAAAGAAATTGCATGTCACTCAAATCACTCAAATCACCTCCAAATGTGATACATGTAAGTATGAGCCCTAAAACCGCTTCTGTTTCTGGCACTGGAACATCTTTAAAATTCTAATGCAGCTTGATTACTGATTAATAGGATAGGCTTTTAAAACTGTTAATCATTTCCCTTAATGCTCTCCGAGTTCAGCTCCTCTTTACACTTGATGCTTTACTGACGCTCCACTCTAAACCTGCCTCACTTAAACTAGAAATCACAAAGCGAGCCCCTGAATCTGTGATGTCACTGGGATTTAAAATCAAAGGCTTCTCTGTAGACTGGGAGTGGGACACTGATGTTTCAGAGACATAATATACTACAAACAACCTCTCTCTGCCTGGGGCCGGGGACAAGACATGGGGTCACTTCATGCGCTGAATCAGTTGTGAGCAATGTCTAAGACTGATGCAGTGGTGTTGTTGTTTGTTTTAAATAAATTATTTCTGAAACTAATATTACAAAATTTAGTAGCTTTTTTAAAATTTATTTTTTCAAAGATCATTTTAGGCCTTTATTTGACAGGACAGATGAAGACATGAAAGGGAAGGACATGCAGCAAAGGGCCGCAGGTCAGAGTGGATCCGGGCCAACTGCGTTGAGGATTAAGCCCCTATATATGGGCACCTGCTCTCCCAACTGAGCTATCGAGGTAACATCAAAACTGAATATTTGCCTGATAATGATATAAGGGTATCACTGTATGGCATGTGCTACCGCATATTTATAAGGCAATGATAAAATAGTTGGTCAGAGCAAAGAAAGTGTTACACTGTTATGCATTAAATCAGAGAAAATTTTCTTTACATGTTACACAAATCTTACCATATCATCATGGTGAATGGTTCTTTTGTAAGATGATAGAAAATGAGTTATGCCAGCCTAGGCCCAATTTCAATACAATACAATTAGAGCACACAAAAGAAGGGCATACTCACATTTACATGATAATATGAAAATACTTTGATAGTTGTGGTCATGAGAATTCTCACACTGAAAAAGGGGTCACAGAATAACATTATACCATTCATTGTTAATTTCTATATTAACATTGACTCGGATGACTGCATGTAATGTGGTTCCTTGTAGTAAAAATATTTCACAAAGAATTATCAGCTAACTCTAAAGCACTCCACATATATTTTTAGCTTCTTTGCCAAGAAATACACTCACCGGCCACTTTATTAGGTACACATGTCCAACTGCTCGTTAACACTTAATTTCTAAGCAGCCAATCACATGGCGGCAACTCAGTGCATTTAGGCATGTAGACATGGTCAAGAGAATCTCCTGCAGTTCAAACCGAGCATCAGTATGGGGAAGAAAGGTGATTTGAGTGACTTTGAACGTGGCATGATTGTTGGTGCCAGAAGGGCTGGTCTGAGTATTTCAGAAACTGCTAATCTACTGGGATTTTCACGCACAACCATCTCTAGGGTTTACAGAGAATGGTCCGAAAAAGAAAAAACATCCAGTGAGCGGCAGTTCTGTGGGCGGAAATGCCTTGTTGATGCCAGAGGTCAGAGGAGAATGGCCAGACTGGTTCGAGCTGATAGAAGGGCAACAGACTCAAATAACCACCCGTTACAACCAAGGTGGGCAGAAGAGCATCTCTGAACGCACAGTACGTCGAACTTTGAGGCAGATTGGCTACAGCAGCAGAAGACCACATCGGGTGCCACTCCTTTCAGCTAAGAACAGGAAACTGAGACTACAATTTGCACAAGCTCATCGAAATTGGACAATAGAAGATTGGAAAAACGTTGCCTGGTCTGATGAGTCTCGATTTCTGCTGCGACAGTCGGATGGTAGGGTCAGAATTTGGCGTCTACAACATGAAAGCATGGATCCATCCTGCCTTGTATCAACGGTTCAGGCTGGTGGTGGTGGTGTCATGGTGTGGGGAATATTTTCTTGGCACTCTTTGGGCCCCTTGGTACCAATTGAGCATCGTTGCAACGCCACAGCCTACCTGAGTATTGTTGCTGACCATGTCCATCCCTTTATGACCATAATGTACCCAACTTCTGATGGCTACTTTCAGCAGGATAATGCGCCATGTCATAAAGCTGGAATCATCACAGACTGGTTTCTTGAACATGACAATGAGTTGGCTGTACTCAAATGGCCTCCACAGTCACCAGATCTCAATCCAATAGAGCATCTTTGGGATGTGGTGGAACGGGAGATTCGCATCATGGATGTGCAGCCGACAAATCTGCGGCAACTGTGTGATGCCATCATGTCAATATGGACCAAACTCCCTGAGGAATGCTTCCAGCACCTTGTTGAATCTATGCCACGAAGAATTGAGGCAGTTCTGAAGGCAAAAGGGGGTCCAACCCGTTACTAGCATGGGGTACCTAATAAAGTGGCCGGTGAGTGTATGTCAAATGTTGAAAATATGGTCCTCAAATTCCATTAAATGAAAGATTAAACTCTACAAAACTAAATGTAGTTTTAATAGACGTCTGAATCTCCAGTATTGTTAAAGACTCATGTTTCAATTGCATTTAGAGTAGTCTATATCCATGACATTCCACTTCCGGGTTTGCTCCGATACCACCGTAAATTCCGCCTGATTTCACTCTTTTCGGCTGGATGTCTGTCACCTTCCGCTTTCTTTGTGTTTTAAACTCCAGTGGATTTATGAGGACTATGGTTAGTTGCTCCTCAGATCTCTGCAGGGTAAATCCAGACAGCTAGCTAGATATCTGTCCAATCTGAGTTTTCTGTTGCATGACTAAAACAACTTTTGAACGTATATATTCCACCAAAACAAGTTCCTTACCGAGGCTATTTTGCAGAGGCACCGTGGTTCTGCCCATGACGTGCGTTAATATTGGTTTAAAAAAATGCCAATAAAACTGAAATTGTTTTTCTCCCATCCCAGAATGCTGTGTGGACTAGCCAGACACTTACCCTAACCCTAACCCCCTAACCCTAACCCCCCTAACTCTAACCCTAACCCTTTTAGGTGGGTACTCTGTTGAAGTTTCATACTATTGGATCTGCTCAGAGCCACTCTGGATCTGCCATTACCAATCACTAACATTTAGTCATGACATTTGCTTACCATTGCTAGCGTTCACCTTAGCCAACTCCTCCACTAATGGTGCGAGCTGGAGAATCTGATTTTTCCCGAACCCTGTGGGGAGGAGGGCCACAACATCATGGACAGCAACAAAACTCAGCAAAGGTTGTTCTTGCTCGGGCTTTAACTTCTGGATATTTGGCAACGTTGCCACAGCGAATGGCTTTGCTCGCATCTTTCTCGGCTGACATTACAGAACTACAACTCAAACTAGCGCACGTCCTCAACGTCATCATTCCCAGCCACTCCCTCTGTTTGCTGACTGGGCCGGTAAAGATTTTTCCGGAGAAAACCCATGAATATACCGCAAATCCAGATGTAGTACTAAAAGAAAATTAAGTGGAGTTACGTAGGAGGGCGGAGCCAGGCTAACTCTTCCTCTGATTGGCTAGTACTTGTTGCCTTGGTTGGTTGGATTGGTTAGGTTTAGGCCTTTGCCATTCTAGGAAAAACAAGTTGGCAGGGAAGTGTTATTATCAGTTTGTTGTATATATTTCTTCACATTGATTGTTTTTAAAACTGGATTTACTGAGTAGTTACACTTTGGTAGCTACTAAGCACAAAACATTTTGCAGTGTTTGGATGTGTATGTGAGCTCATATTCCCTCCTCCAGCGGTTAGAAGGGATTAGCTGAAATGCCACAGTCAACAGAGGCATCTTTGGGAAAATGCAAAGCCTACAGCTAAACTTAGCATTTTCTTTCATAACAATAGTAGACAAGAACTAAATATGATACAATGACAGTGACACCATTAAATGTGACTGATGACCCCCATCTGTGAAGAGGAAAATCTCCCCCTCTCTCTCCTTTTTGTCTGTCTTGCTCATTTATGCACACTTTATAAATCCTGGTCTAGTTCAGCCATTTACATTTACTTCTCGCGTAAAATTCTTCTTAAAACAAGTTGTTATATATTCATTTTAAAAGATGGGTTCAATCTTACCAAACTAATAGGAACTTGCTCTTTAGAATCAGACATTCTTAAATTTCCCAGAGAATCTGGCCTCTCATGCGGTCTTCTACTCGTCTTACCGTGTGATGCGGTGTGATGAACAGTGGCCTTGTGAGGAGCAGTGTGGTGTATTATACAGTGTGTCCCAATAAATCAGGCAGCCTGCTGTCCTTTCTCAAGCAGCAGCAGAGCCAAGCCTTTGTCTGCCATTAACCTGCAGCACACATCAAAAACATAGAAACAGACGAACACACACACACACACACACACACACACACACACACACACACACACACACACAACACACACACACACACACACACCACACACACACACACACACACACACACACACAACACACATTCCCTAATTGCACTGAACTGTGCAAGGGATAATGTAAGGCAGATGGTCCAAGATTCTAATTAGAAGCCTGTTTGCCTATGATTGCCATGCACTAATATATAAAGTACTAATGTATATTTTACTTCCTTTATAACACTCTGTTTCTGCCCTTTTCATTTGTGGCACTTCACATTCTCGCATAATGTTTAAGGGAACTCCCACAGTCCCCCTTTCAAAATTGCATACAATGCAAAAGAAAAGAGAAGGATATCTGTCCATTCACAAAGACAAATGATGCATTACGACTGAGTGCAAATCAAACGAAAGACTCAGCTGAAGCTGAAGAGACCATCTATCATGACTGTGCCACACACACACACACACACACACACACACACACACAACCACACATATCTTAAGCCCTCGTGACATGCTTTACCCACAACATAATTACCCTGTTGTACATTTAATCACTGCAATGAGGTAAAACGAGGGAAATAAACAGTGAAATTGTGTCCTCTGTGTGCTCCTAAAAAAAAACAGAGCACACACAGACGAGTCATCAGACCATGGGTGAGTCATTGTTGCTGCTTTTTAAAACAAATTCCTGGAAGTCATTTTAACATTAAACAATATAATCTAGACAGAGGGAAAAGACAAGATACTGAACCACACCAAATGGAGGCAAACCAGAGAGAATCTTGTGATGTGCAGCTCCCTGGTCGATTGACTCACATTACAAGTCATTTTATGGCTAAAAGCCTCAAACCGAATGGCAAACAGGAAATGGCTTTGAATCGTACTGCCATGTCTCTGTCAATGCATTCCTAAGAAGAAAGTGCTGACTGGCAACAGCTCAGGTAGAGTATCTCATACAGCAAGAGGTGTGAAGTTAACCCCCGTCAAAACCGCGCTGTCAGCAGTCATATAAGCAATGGGCGGGTTGTGGTAGTCGGAGTATTCATTCATTCATTCATATATTTATTATACAGGAAAGTTAGAAAAAGTAACATTACATTACAATATTAAAAAACGGGCCTGACTCAGTTAAAAACTGGTTTTCAGCAGGTTCCTGTTCTGCAGAAACACAAAAACATGGTACAGCACGTCAGGACAAACACCAATACAAAACATGTATTAAACAGAGCTATTGTCAGAACAAAGTTGTTTGACTGTGGAAGAACCAAAGATGCATTTGCTTAACTTCTTCTTCTGCGTGTCCTCCAGCTGCTGCTGGGCATAATGTCTCCAGCTGTGTAATTAAGAAAGACATAAACAAGACAAGAAATCCTGCACGTGCATTAAAGATCAATCTAATTGCATGAAAAAGCTTCACCACACCTGACCCTGCACTGCACTCTACTCTACTGGCTGTTGAAGGTAGTGGTTATTATTGCACAAAAATTGGCATTCCCATAGTAACCACATGTTGTACTTGTCTCACACACATACACACACACACACACACAAGCGGAGGAAGATGAGTCAGGATATTACCATCTCACAGCAACTGAGGATGTTTTTTATTCAGTAAAACACACACACACAATACTAGTAGTTCAGTCATTCTGCAGGAGCAGCCAGCATGTGATTGAAACTCAAAGCCAGACTGTATCTTAATGACATTGTGAAGAGATATAGATGAGGAGCAGCGTAAACGTCAACTTTGTACATATTATTTATCATCTGATGATTTATTGTCTGTCGTGGTGATCATATTGTGTGGTTTTGTTAAGCTGGATGCCAAGCTGATGCCATGGACATCAGCTAGAGAACCTGAAATGTGATTCTCACCAACCAAAGGCATATTGTGATGTATCATCAATTTCAGAAGGCCTTCTGGTTAACATTAAATTTATTTTTAAGGCTGATTATCAATTCAATACCACTGCTCTCTTTTCCCCTATTAAAAAAGATCACTGCTTGGACTCATTGGATTTTTGATTTATATAAGGTAAAATGAGGCCATCAGTGACCCTGTTGGAGTAAACCCATACGTTTATAAAGGCGTTGACAAGGAAGTCTTTATTGTGCATCATTCACATCTTGGCCAATACCTGATCCATTTAATGAGGTCAGTTTCTGTGCCCGTATCAATCCAGCGCATCAGAATGGTTGCATCCCTAATTTACTGAATAATGTATCCCATTAAAGATCCACAAGGACCCATGGAAGGAGGAGATATAAGAATAAGCCAAACCTTATAAAATTACATTCAAATCATGACTGAACCATGTATAGAAATGAATTTAAAGAGAGGACAGAGGTCCCTGTGTGCCCAGTTAGTAACTACCTTACCAGATACACACAAAGATACACAATGAATAAAAACCCAGGGTCATTTTTTGGAGCTAGGAGTACATCCTTCATGTTTCAAACCAGTAAACACTACTAAAAAGACAGCACACAGACCATTGTAAACATACAGTCAACGAGTAATAGGCCACCGACTCCAACATTCATTCTCAGTAAACAAATAAACAAAGAAAAAAATCATGGTAGCAGCGGTCGCCATGGTCCCGCTACATGTTCTGCGATGCCCTGCTACATCCTGCTACGTCCTGCGGTGCCTTGTAATGCCACACAGTGCCCTGCTATGCCATGAACTACTAAAAAGAACTACTACAAACTACTATTTTTTTGTGACTGTTATTCCCACTCTTCATTCCAACCCCAACCGGTTGTCAGACACCGCCTACCAAAAACCTGGGTCTGTCCGAGGTTTCTGCCCAAAGGGCAGTTTTTCCTTGCCACTGTGGCAATGTTGCTTGCTCTGGAGGAAACTACTAGAACTGTTTGGTCCTTGTAAATTCTGGTGTGGTCTAGACCTACTCTATCTGTAAAGTGTCTCGAGATAACTCTGGTTATGAATTGATACTATAAATAAAATTTAATTGAATTGAATTAAACCAGTTTGTATATCTACAGTACACAAAAGACTACAAAGTGCTAGTTTCTTGTCCCTAGAATCTGACGTATTTAAACTGTAGGTGAAAACAAAGTATTTCTGTGCCTCTTTCACTAAATATGCATTGTATAGCTCAGGTGCTGATGCTGCTGCCGGTCTCATGTGTTTAAGAATGGATGTGCTGACTGTGAGGAGGAGGAGGGAGCAGGAGGAGGAGACTCTGCTACTGTAGCAGTGCATCAGCAGAGGTGAGACTACAGCCACTACATCACAGTTTGCAGACGGGAGGTACTGTTAGATATACACACTTAACATTTGCACAGAACATCTTGTTTTGTGCTGTTTTAAAGCCATCCAGACTGAGGTGGCATAGTCACATGAGAGAAAAAATGGTGATGCAGCCAAATCAGTGCACATGCAGAGACTAATTGCCTTTTGCAGCCTTTTCTTAAAGCGTTCATGGTTGAAGGGCATGCTATGTTGTCCAACATTACCTACCCCAGCTGCCTCTAATGCCGCCAGAGACCCACAGACCTCCAGTGGGCTAGAGTAGCCTGTGTGTCATTAGTGCTGACCCAGATGCTCTGAAACACTGACTGTCCTGTGACTGCATTGCATTCCGAGTAAATGAAACTCCCTTAAGCTCATTACACACAAGAATAACGTTTAATAATAACCTCGTTCTTTGGAATGCATACAGCATGAAATGCGTATTGCAGAACAAAGGGGAAGTGAAGTTCAGATGCAAGACGAAGTTGAGATGGAGATAGCTCATAATGAGTTCAGCTGCAGAGGTTCAAGGTATGTGCAGTGCAATCTGATCAGAGACAAAAGAGCTGGCTGGCGTTAGGTGGAAAGATTAGTAGGTGGCAGAGAGTTACATCACGTACAAGCAAACCCTGTTAAGTCCCTAATCAACACCTTCTCTCACACCACATTTCATGACAGTGCGGTGAGTAGCAGGAATGTATCCTGAAAAATAGCCGTTTGGACATTCTCCCTGACTGCGCAAATTGCAATGCAATACTGCATGTCACAGCATACAGAGCAATAGGTGCCTGGACCACAACATTTTTTTGCTTTCCTAAAAATGAGATTGAGCTATCCATACAGCGTGTATGTGAAGCATGAACCCAGCAGCATGAAATTGCTGATTACAAACAGCTACATGTGTGAAACAAAACACCAATTTTCCACCCAATACGTTCCAACTGCTCGCAACAGACGTCACTCCCAATGTAGACCAGATATGACACAGGTTAGAATGCAACACATCAGCATGTGTGTTCTTGGAGCAGATGGCTCGGCAGTGTGCTTACCCTCTGCGGCCATAGCGCACCGGACAAGTAAAAGCATTCCCACATAGAGCAGGCAGTTTGCAAGCATCCCCACTGGTCCGACTCGCCACCTGGCCCTCAAACACCTCCCATCTCCTCCGGCATCCGTCCTTCGCGGCGAGCGCCCACCGGGGTCCGCTCCGCCGGCTCCCACCACATTGGGGTGACCTGTCCGCCCACTCCTCAAACCGGGAGCCATATCCAGTGGATAAGTTGCTGAAGTTTCGGTCGTAAATAATACATTGGATCAATCCTCGTGCGTGAACGGGAAACAAAGCGGTCCCGCGGTCTCGTCGTAGTGTCCAGGGCTGGGGAGGGAGGGGGGTACGCGGCGTTGAAGGGAAATTAAGAAATGCGCCCTATCGCTCCGCTCCGCTCGGTCCACCCATCATCACCGAGTGGCGCAGGGAGGCGCGCACACTATGCCAAAGGTTTGACATTTAGCTGTTGGCGGTAAACTGCCGTATACAGACCTGCTCCGGATAGATGACACACATTTGAGTGTGCTCGGGGGCCGTTTAGCCACAAATGTAAGGCTATAGAAGCTGCTGGGTCACCGCCTTAAAGTCTAACACCCCTCTGGTCAACCTGAGCAAATTAGCCTCTCTGCTGTTATTAGCTGGGAGAAAGTCAAAGAGAGCAGTCCGTAGGACGACCCCTGCTGGGTGAAATAAGCCAGATACGTAACTCCACATGAAGCTGGTTACTGTTTAGACTTGTACACGCATAGCTGCGGTGGATGGATGTTCAAAAAGAGTGACTTTATAGTTTTTACTTTAACTCCACTAACAAATAGCCTATGTAGTCAGCATACACTCGCGTCCTGGTTCTCAGGGATCCAGTATGCTATTCGCTGCATCCTGAAACACTGTAACCAATGACGACTGTTGTACTTCCTGACCACCACAAGATGGCAGCACAGACTCAGAAAAACGTTACTGGCCGATCAACAATAAAGCAAACCTCATTTGACAAGAACTCACCATAAAAACGTTCTTTACAATAATATTGACTTTAAGTGTAGCTATCATGTAGCCTATCACAAATATTAAAAACAATAATAGCATAACTTGGTTGGTAATTATATGGGCCTAGCCTACTTTTGTTTTATTTAGCATGGAATTCAGGGTGAACAGTGAAGTGCTTGTATTGCGGATTTGAGATCTCGCCATTAAGTCGATGTAGCAGCTGTTATGGAGCGTTGGATCATATCAAATTATCTTCATCAGCAGATGTAGTTTGCACATACACTTATAATGGAACTGTGCAATGAAATGTTAAAATTTCATTTCAAGTTTGTGTTCCAGTGGAGCTGAAAAAGTCAATTATCCATTATTTGATGACAGAATGTGGATCCACAATTATTTTGATAACTTTTTATGATAATCAATTAATACTAACTGTCCTGTACTAATTAATAAAAAAAAGTTTTAAACATCTGGCCAGACAAAACAAGGAATTTGAAGTTGTCACCTTAGCCACTAGATCAATAAACCCCTTGTAGAGGCTAAACCAAAGCTTCAAGCCCCTTAGGTGCCTTACCACGGGCAGAGTAATTTACACACTTTTTACCTTTTTTGATGAATGAAAGTTTGAGTCATATTTCCAATTAACACCATTGGTTCTATTTATTTCCATGAGATATAAGTTAATAGTCCAGACAAAGTACTGCTTTTATGCATGCTTCTGTGGCGTTTCTGTGCGTGCGTGTGCCGCCGTGTATGTGCTTCCGGGTTGCACCCGAGGAACCAAAAATTGGTTCCTATTTATACTAAGGGCACTAATTGGCTCTTAAACCCCTAAAATTAGTGAAGCCCAAATGAAGCTTCATGAAGCAGTAGTTGTATTTGTTGACCCAACTAGATGGATCAACAAATACAATTTAGTTTAAAGAAAAAGGCTCAAGGAGTGTTAATTCAGTGTGCTTTCAGTCCTTTGAACAGACAGCGCCATCTATTAAGCTCAGAAAATAAAGAAAATGCTTCACAAAGCTTCATTTGGACAACACTAGTGGTCAAGCAATGTGATCAGCTAATGTTCAGTACAAGAAAAGCACCTGAATGAATAAAATGATTGGGGGGGTGGATAAGTCAAAAAAACAAGTCAAAAAGAGCTGCATCAATAGATTTTTTTTTAATTCAAAGTGAATCTTAACAATAATACACCATAAAGTCTTATTTTGACACTCACCAAAAGAGTCACCTGGAAAACCCGCTTAATGTGACAAAGTAGAGAAGGCTTGGTCACACCTAAATCACTGAGAACTAGAGAGGAAACACTATCGCAAACTGTAAAGAGACATCACATCCATAGTTAGTTTTCCCAGTCCTCATACTGTAAATATTGCACAGTGCAATTGCTACATGGCAAACTAGTGTAGCACAAAATAGAAAAGCTAAATTAAACAAAAACAAAGCCACAAAAAAATCTACACGTATTAAAACAGTAACAGTTCAGATTTCATAATCAAGTCTATTTGATGAGCAATCTAAACAGATGATCTCATAACTTGCAGTGTGATTAACTCTGAAATTGATGACCAGAAAAATAAGAGCTTAAGTAAAACAAAACTCAAAATGAAATCAAAGAGTAACACAGTAGTACAGTTAGACTAATACAGACCCGAAATTAAACATCTCTAAAGGATAATACTGCAGCAGAGGATTTCTGATATCAAAGTGACAACTTTAATAGTAGTAATTTTACAAATCATTTCTGTTAAATGTTACATGAAACCTTAAAAAAAAAATCAAAAAAAAAAAAAAAAGGTTATCCATAAAACTAAGGTGTCAATCGTGAGGGAAATTAAAAAGTTTTAAGATTTCTCTCGTCTTTTGCTAACAAGTATGGGAGAGGTTATGCAGGCGCATTGCTGGTGAATACCTTTGGAGGAATCAAAACACAGATTACATTTCACATGCTTATTATTGGGGAACTATTTTGAGCACTAATCTGCCAAAGTCATGCCTTTTCGCCATACGCTTTCTTTCCCAAAACGATACTAGATATGATCAGTAAAGCGTACAGGTAAGAAGAAAAAGAAAAAAAATCGACAAATCATACAACTACATCGTCAGTGTTTTAATGTGGAGTATTGCACTCATGACTCACTGTGCAGAAAAACCACAATAATCTCCTTGCTAGAGCGGTTCAACATCAAGGCCAGATATAAAGTACGGCGTCTCTGATTTTTTCTTTTAAAAAGGCCAGTGTTGTAAACTGTGCTCTGCTTACTCCCGCTCAGCCTCAACTTGCACGACGGAAAGCTGCTCTAAGCAGACATCTTCTAGGCAGACAAAGTGAAACAACTTAGGTGTACATGCAAGGAAATGTAAAGCATGGAGAATATCTAAGAACACTTGGTGGTGCAATGACCGCACAATGTAAAGTATTGCATCTGCTGTTTAGCCAGAGTGACTATCCAAAGATCATTGAGTGTCATCTCATTCAATGTGTATGTGTGTTTTATTGTGTGTGTTTTCACAGAGAGGCTTCGGTGGCGGCTATCTGAAACAAGAGGAGCACCACCACCATGTACATGTCCTCGGTTGTGTCTACAAGCTGATCAGAGGAGTACAAGTCCCTGGAATGACACTGGGTTGAAGTCCTATTTTGCGTGTTTGTTTTTAATTCTTGGTCGTGTGGCCCTTAAAAGACTGTCCACTCTTTATGGTAACAGGCTCTTAGTTGATTTTATGCCTTTCTACTTAAATAATAGGTGAGGAATCACCAGCTTTTCTCACTTTCAATTCTCACTTTCTGAAGCTCAAGGCACATACACAGTGCTGCTCACACTGTCAGTTTCAGTAAGGAACACATAACAATGGCCACAGTTTTGCGTTGACAAAATATCATTTTGATATGAGACACTCATAAAGGGGGGAGCGATCTGAACACAAGGCCGTTTAGAATAACAAACTGATATTCTAGCCAGGTATAACATTTAACAGTTATTGAACAGTTGAAAAGGTTGAGATAAATAGTTGTTCAAATCAATTCATCCAGAAAACAAGTTGTAAAACATTATTTTGGAACAGAAACATTGGGCTAAATTTATTTTTGGACACCGTCTAATCACCCCAAACCCTTACAAGCCTAACCCTGTACGAGTGCTTAGTGGCGAGTGTGTTTGTGTGTAATTGGTGGAAACATTACAGAAGCTTTTCAATGAACATGATGGATTTTTTTTCTGGCATCTCACAGTGCTCATGTAACACACAAAAGAGTACTGGTAGCACACCGTATATACGTACAAAGAAAAAGTTAAATCAATCCTGCAAGCTACAGCTTTAGATGCATACAAAACGTCAATATGAAAACATACAAAAATTAAGTTATATCGATACATCATTTATATGCAGTGATGAGCCCGAAACGTTAATAAGGATAAAATACTGATGCAAAAACACACACACACCCCGAGAAACAACAAATGCAACTAATGTTCATCATCAGCAATACAGTAGTTACAATGACACTCAAAATATGAACGCAAAACACAAAAATCAAAACCACTTCTATTTCAGATAATTAGGGACCTATACAAAAATAGCAACGCTGGGTTTAAACTCAGAGATATCACCTAATTTCACAGCTATCGAAGTGGCAATCATCATATAGCAGCTTATCTATGATACATTCAAGAAAGAAATGATACGACTTATTAATTGCCCAATAAGCTAGACAAAACCTCGGCCGTTTTTTTTGTTTGTTTTTTTTGAATACAATTGTTTTTTGTTTTTTTTCATTTAACCCCATTCTACAACTACAGTATAACGGAGGTCTATGCAAACATAATAGCTACCTTGCTCAGGAAATGAATTACAGTCTTTGGTGCTGCACAAGCAACTTCATTTGAAAAATAAAAGACAAAAAAAGACACACATAACTAGTAAAACAAACAGATAAAATGCACACACAGCATATCTACATATATATAGACTGGTGCTACCATCATCAATCATATATTATATATATATATATATATATATATATATATATATATAATATATATATATATATATATATATATATATATATATATATATATCCCCTCCCTGACGGAATGTATAAAATAAGCAGTCGACACTGATAAGCCTTAAGCCTTTGACAAATGGTATAATGTAAAGGGAAAAAGTTAACTTTGTCACACATGCATAAATGAGAATTGCACACAATTAACTCACACCTTATCAAGCATCTGTACTAAATAGTCTAGCTCTATAATATATGTCCAATATGTGTGTATATTGAATACTTCATGGTTTGCTCAGGCTTGGAAAATTCCATACCATGAATTAATTTGCATTTCTTTCCTTACCTAATCAAAGCCATGCCCACCACACTTCTAAACATCTAAGAAACAAAGTGAAAACACTCAAAATGAAAATTCAAAGACAAGAAAAGAAAACGAACGACTATTTAGATTGTATTGCAGTTTCATCAAACAGTAGAAATACTGTTTGTAATAATAGTTTTACTAAATAGAAAGTGATTATCAAATATTAAGCAATACTCAGTACTTGCACTTTGTACACTAGTTCATTCGGGGAAAAGGGAGAACGGAAAAAATAACATTTTTAATGAAACGGTTAGCATTCGCAACAGCAAAGCATGCTGTTCTTCTTGAAAGAACAGAAAAGTAACGCACTACACACTGAAATATACACCGACTCCAAAAGTTAAGCACCGCTATCCGCAATACATCACATCCATGCAGGCTATGCTAGGATATATACACGTATGCATATATATACTCACACATAGGATGCATCGACTGATTGGAATTTCAAGTGCTGCAGTCCAGTACATTAATATTCATGTATATAGTCCTATATAAGTAGTAACATTAACAACCTCAAATATGTAAGGCACTATGGCTGGGGACAGTTTTACAATGCAGCGAGTCTTGTGACACAAACAATAAGAGCAACGTCTATGCATCTTTCCGTTTACATTTTTGCTCATGCAAGACCACATGCAGCGTGAGGAACAACCCTATATAAAATCGGTTAATTGACATGACATTGCTAACACCAAAAGACACCGAAAAGGTACAAATACTTCAAACGCAGTACAACATACACTGTGGACAACGTGTGCATCTGTCGATCTAGAGCTAGAGACTGGGATGGCTTTACAAATATGGATGTGTCTTGCACACGTAAGAAGGCAATATAGAAAAATAGCTGGGATCAGGGGTGCAAAGTCTAACTATTCAACACCACCCCAATTATTTTACCTGTTTTGAGGAGTATTCGTAGAAGATCCAATGCAAAGATATATATCAAATGTGCAAAACACATTAAGTGTGAGTTTAACTATTCATTCATTCTTTCATTCAATCATTCATACATTATTTCCTTTTTATTTTTTGCCCAAATCATCTACATCATTGGAACTCACTTTTTTTCTTCATTTTTTTTTCTTAAAGCTTGAAGTTCAATTACACCCAAGTCTACATGATTCAAAAAAATAGCTTGCTTTCTCTGTGGTTGTGCCATGGTTTTGGAAATGAAAACCATGTTTGTGGTTTAAGATGCCCTACTCACTTAGCCCTCTGGTGGTATAAAGGGTACCTGGGCAGGCATGCTCAAATGTAAGGGTACTGGTTTATTTTGGTGGGGCTGAGAGGGAAACTGGCGTACGCGGGTGAGGCAATGTAGGAGTGCGGGGGAAAGAGGGGCTTGAATTGGCCCTGGGGGTGCAAGGTGGGAGAGGGCAGCAGCCGGGGGTTGATGCCCACTGTGACCTGATGCATGATGCCTGCCGGGTGGGAGATGCTGTAGGTGGGCTGGAGGACGGGACGGGAGGCTACAGGGGAAGCCAGGAGGTGGGCCACGGGTGCAGCTGTGACCAGAGGACCAGCCGGGGGGTAGGACAGTAAGGTGGGCTGGGTGTGCGGGTGGCCCCCAAGGTGGGGGCCCGCAGTATGGTTTGGGCTGCTGTGGGACAGGGTGAATGTGTGTCCATGTATGGTGGGGGGGATATAGGCCTGTGGTCTCCGATGGGCAAAGTTGCCGTTCCATTCCTGATGGCAGGAACCGAAATGCTGCACCTGAGGGAGAGAATATCTAGCTAATTAGATTCACCATCTTCATCGACACACTTTGACTTAATGAGCCACTAGATGCTGCTGTGTCCACATTGTAACATGTCAAGGACTACGTTTACATGCACATAATATTTTGCTATTTGCTCTTATTCCGAAAAAGACGATATTATAACTAAGCAGTTTAAATGGCTAATGAAAGTGAATATTCCACTAATAACCTGGTACAACGTAGCTGTGAAAAAGTCAAAGTTTTCTTGTTGGACCATGCGAACACAGCCTCCTTCTCATTCCTTCAACCAGCTTCTTGGAAAGGTAGTCATTGCGATGTGTGCGCATATCTTGAAACCTGTTGATATCCAAGTCTATCTGATAATGTTTAAACGTAGCTGTATTTCTCCTTATCTGGTCTGCAGTCCTACAAAATGTTGGTTTGTTTGCTTACAGCAACCATAGCAACGCACAGAGCTGAACATAAGCCATAAACAGGCAAGAGGCTGTAAACTGGGCGTAAACTGCAGTAAAAACCCAGATTGAGACGCATATTCCGAATGCGCTGAATATATGTCGAAAGAATGCTTCTATAACCTGAATAATACCGGAATATTCCACGTCTTAATCGGAACATACTATATTCTGAAGAAAAAAAAGCCTTCTTTGAAATATCCAACCAAAATATGCTATTTACACAACATGTATCAAATTAGGAATGTTGTCATATTTGGAATAATGGTGTGCATGTAAATGTACTGAGTGTTGGGTCTCTAATCACTCACTTTGTTTCAACCTTGACATTCACCTACTCTAAATGTTGTGTGGATAACATTACAATAGTGTATACATTCTCTTTGTCTTATTAGCAATCTATTAAGTAAGTAGTATTACAGTAAAATGTCTTCACCCTTAAACACAGTTGGAAGTGTTCAGCCACCAACTGTGAGGAATTTTGAGCAAAGCTGGGAGATTTGTTAGGGACAAAAGTTACTGTGACAACTGAATTAAGTTTCATTTTTAGTGTGCTCTTGGCTGCTGCTATAAAAAAAGAAAAATGTGCCATTCTGATGCTTTTTATCACCTAAACCACTTTAGAAATTGCACTTCTTAACATTCCAGACAAGGGACAGATGCAGGATACAAAGACTTGACGTGGCAATTCAATAAAATCGGACTTCAAATGGGACACTGCTAGGTGTTGTGTGTTCAGTTGGACACCCGGTCCAAAGCATTACCACTGTCGGTAGTGCGTAACTGATTTTATCCCTGCACTTGTTTTTTTTTTATTTTATTTTTTATGAAGATTAAATACATTTTTTTGCCGTCTTCAATAAATACAAATTATCTTTGGCAAATGCATATACTCTATACTCTCCTTGATTGATGGGGCCAAGTGTCCCCAATATCTCTTTGCAATCAACAACCCTCAACAAATTAAATATAAAATGATGTATATTTAGGTAAGCTTGTGTTTGTGATTGTGATTGTGTAATACTTGTATGCGACTGCATGTGCTCACCTGCCCAAAGCCCATAGGCTGCTGTTGTTGGGGCTGGAATGCAGGGGTGATCTTCTGCGGCCTGTTGAGGAGGGGAGTGGAGTGGTGATGTCGCCCAGGAATGCCTCGCCCTTTGGACTGGCATGAAGACTCTAAGACTGAGGGAAGGACGGAGAAACAGAAAGATGCAAATTGCATGTGTTAATACAGACAATTTGGTGTCCCACAATTAAGATCACATTGTAAATAAGAGCAGGCAAAAGGCAAACAAGATGCAATCAGGGATAGGATCCAACTACATCTGCAGAAATGGCAACATTTGTGACAGGAGGCTTTGTAGGATTATCAGTGATTTCAGATGTGCTTGATCAGGTCCAAACCTTTCAACATAGTGGCATCTGTCCTCTGAATATGATCTAGGAGATTATAAATAGATATGTTTGGGGGGGATCAGGGAGGAGTTGATAACTAAGCTTGTATATCTAGTTTATAGTGGGGTCAGCTATAAATACACCTGTTTGCACTAGAATAGCAAGCTATGCCCTTTTATGTGGGGCTCTCGTTGCAATAGCTGAGGGTTGGAGGGATGTCTTCGTCATGAGCGCCGATATGAGTCTGTATGATTTTCTCTGAGGCTTTACAGTTAAACCCTTTACTTTATAATACCTATAAAGAGGTAGCTTTTAAATGTACTCGATTGCTGAGAAAGACAGCGATGTCCCACTGACCACAGCTGTAAATAAAGCCTACATATGGCATGCGTAACTTCATTTAAACACCAGAAAGAAATGCCTATCCAACATTTGTTTAGGCCAACCAGAAAATGTGTTCATGTTCTCTGCTTGACATCCATGTTTTGAATATTTTATTGAGGACATTAAACAATGTTAATTACGCATGTCTTATGTAGCTTTAAAAAGTGCACGTCCACACAGATATGGGGGGGGCTCAGTCAGTCTGGAGCCAGAGCAAGGAGTGATGACAGCAAACAAATATCCACTCCAGAGATCAGAACAGATACTTCAGGGTAGGTCACCCATAATCACCTGTGAGAACCTCTGTGGTCTACAAAGACAGCGTAATCCCAGGCCATGTGACCTGTGGAGCAGACAGCAGCAGTGGTGACTGCTTTGAGCTAGCATGACCGACTCATGCATTTGCTACTCTCCTGACACCATCCGACAAAGCAAATGAATGTGGAGAAGAAAAAGGTGTCCTATCACCTGCTTTAATCATAAAATAATTTAGGTTTAGAGATAACCTGGGTCTGTTCCAGCAGTTCTTAAGTATAAACCCCAATTCCAATGAAGTTGGAACATTGTTTAAAACGTAAATAAAAACAGAATACAATGCTTTGCTAATCTTTCACAACATATGTTTAATTGAATACACTACAAAGACAATATAATTATTGTTTAAACTGATAAACTTTGTTTTTTTGAAACAGAAAAAGAAGACCTCAAATTAAAAATGTGTGAATATTTGCACAAAAAAAAAGTGTTTCAGTTAAAATAAACATTAAAAAGGTCCAATGTGTAGACATTTCTCCCATCTAGAGCTGAGATCATATATCTTAATCGACTCTCTCGCGCCACATTGTTCAAAGTATTACAGCTACGGTAGCCTTCCCCCTCTTTTCAATATCTTTTTTCTTTTTCTGGGCAAAGAAGTAGAACAAGAAGACTCCTGTTCTGAAATTTTTATTTTGAATAAGTGTGGTCCTCCTTGTTTCCTTCTTCTGGGAAGCGACAATACTCATTAGCAGATTAGCAGCAGCTTTGTGTTTATCATGTGACAGCGAAAACGCGAAAGGCAGAGCAGTATATCCTGTCTGTCTCTTACCGGCTAACTTATTTCAAGATGTTGCATGTATATGGAGAGTCTACCCCAGTTCATGGAAATGTAAAATTTCAAGCCAATAGGAATACTCTTAATGGTGGTGGTAAATATTCATGAAAAGTTTGTGAACGGGCAACACAACTCAACACATTACACACTGGACCTTTAAATATCTTCTCTTTGTAGTGTATTCAATTGAGTATAGGTTGAAAAGGATTTGCAAATCATTGTATTCTGTTTGAATTTACATTTTACAGAAACGTCCCAACTTCATTGGAATAGGGGTTTGTATAACTAAGCACCTATTTTAGCCTGTAGGCTTGATACCTAATATACACTATTAGGTCAACTCAAAGTCAAACTTAAATAAGGAACATACTGAATGAATTTGTGTTAACAATTCATCATATGGCAAGTTTTACCTGTGTTGCCATATGTTTCACTGACAATAGGGTAGTAGTTGTTGTTGTTCTGCAGTCTCATTGGAGGCACCACAACTGTACGAACTGTTGGCTTGCTGGGCTCCGTCTCCGGGGCAACGCACGCAACACAGGGCTCGCAGTTTTGGTTGCTGTCAGCGATGAAGCGCCGCTGTGTGAAGGGACTATGGTGAGAGGCGTCTGAGGCAGGCGAGCTGTCCACTGTGTCACAACCACTCTCCTGCTCGTCATCTGACATACTGCAAGAGGGCAACCAATGACGAAGGAAGTTAAAGATATCTCGTTTGTTGGGGTGTAGCAATTATGTAGAACCAGGGAGAAGATTTGTAAAAGCGCTGTCTGAATCCGTTTAATTGAACATACCTGTTAGGGTGTTTGCAGGGTGAGGTGCTGGACTGGGCTGAGGCTGAAGAGCTGGTGCTGAGCGTGCTGTCCGGACTGCTGAGGGAACAGACTCTCTCCATACTGACGGTGCTCTGACATGCCTCACAATCGGCACTATCCTTACACCTGTGTGCACAAAGAGACCAATAACATAAAAACATTTTTAATTTTCCCAATATAGAAATAAAGTTAAAAGGAACCTGATGATCAGTACTCACTCCCCCATTGAGTGTCTTTGGGCGCTCTCCTCTTCGTCGCTGCTAATACTGATGACACTAACAGTCGGGCTAGCTAGGTCAGAGATCACCATGGCCAGCCGCTGCTCCTGTGAAACTGAAAGCTCCTCACAGTCTGGCTCCACTTTACAGCATTTGTCATCATCCTCCTCCACTTGCTCTGTTCCTTGCTCCTCTTCAGCAGCATGCCCTTCCTCTGGGCATCTGGCTTCTACCTGCTGCACATTCTTTGCTGTATCGGCCATCTTTGGGGACTGGCATGCTATATTTTGGACGTTCGTGTTTTGGGAGAAGTTGCTGCCCCTGTTAAAGAAAACAAGTAATTTTCAGAAAGAAAGAACCAATTTTAGTTCATGTATAGGTGTTTTAGTTGCAACGGGCAAAACTCACATGCAATACCTGTTCACACAAGGCTTGGCTCTCTTGTTGGCAGCTGGCTGTGGCCACACCACATGTGCAATGCCTATGTTGATTGGCTGGTGGGTGGACATGGTCATTTGGTTGGTTAAGAATGGCTGAGGGTGTGCAATCATGGAGCTGTAATGGTTACCATGCGGACGCACTTTCCTGCATTGAGAACACAAAACATTGCAAATTCAGCCAAAAGCTGTTAGCACTATTACAGACAAAATGGTCTCAGTCACAGGTCCCAAGGGACATGCATGACTCATCGATCATTAATATTCAGGGAAGCCAGTGTGCTGTATGAGAGTAGTACAGCCCTTCCCAAGAGTGTACATAGCATCTAAAGGTAATAAGGCACTAACAAATTTTGCTTTAGATAATACTACATATTAGTATATGAAATAATATGTATAAAATAAAGAGAGGATACAGATAATGTATCAAAAACATATTGTACTGTAATCCCTAGAAACAAACAAATTGCTTACCCCCAGTCACCCAATCTTTGTGAGCCTGCCATAGTATCAGATGCCAAAGTGGTTGGTGGTGGGGGTACTGATGTCACCTGCTGCCAAGTGGGCACCAGGATCTGCTGAGCACGGCTGGACCAGGCCTGAAGTTCAGAGAAGCAAAGCAGTTAAATCTAGTAATTTTACTCTCATGATGCTTTCCTCAGCTTGCACATCAAAGATAAACTTTACCAATGAAGCCAAGCTGTCCCTCCATCCTTGTCCTTTGTTCTTTGTAGGTGTCGACCAATATTGGTTTTTCAGGGCCGATACAGATTATTAGTTGTTAATGAAACCAATAACCAATAGTCAAAACTGATGTGCATTTACAGTAAAATCAAAATCTGTTAGTGAAAAGTAAGATTTTGATAAAATACTCTAAAACAAGTATATGTCTTGTTATTGTAAAAAGCAAAAAGTACTAAATATAACAACAGTAAACATCCATTTCAAAATACTGCTGCATTCAAAACTTATATGTTGCAGTTGGTAAAGGGGTTTACTTTTTAACTTGGGAAATTCCTGCAGCCTGCCTTCCAAGCTTAGCACGACCAACTCCACCGGAGCGCTTCTACTCAGGCTGATGAGTGTTGACTGGCTATTACTCATGTAACATCAAGACAATCAGATAGTGTTGTGGGCGGGACATTAAGTAAGGCTAATTTTTTAATGAAATAAGGGCAGATGAGGAGACAGAGCTGTAGCAGAGCTAAAGTAGTACACTTTTTAATTAATTAACTTTATCAGTCATCGGTCAAATAAAACGCAGATACAGATAATCTGCAAATTATGGCCCCGATAATTGGCCAGGCCAATAATCGGTCAATTCCTATTTCCTTCACCTCTATTGCTGTCATTCATATCCCTGCTACCCCCTTACTTGTGTGATGACTCCAGGTCGGATTTGAATGGGCTGGATGGGGGGTGCTTGAGTGACCAGAGGCACAGAACCCTCCATTCGAACAGAGTAGCCCGCTGGTTTAGCTGAGTTGGTGAGGAATCATGCAGGGACAATGAACAGGAAAAATTTAACTTTAAGATATTGAATCCAACCAACACAAAGAATATTACATAAAAGGAAATAAAGAGTTGCATGTCCCACCTTGAATGGTTGGGGGACATAGAATGAGGGCCTGCTGAAATGAATCGTTGCATCCAAACTGACCACTTCCCGTCTGCAGTGGTATCCCAGGGTGCATCACTGATTGGGCTGATGGGGCTAATCCCTAAAAACGGAAAAAGGGATATGACTGGACTTTTCAGAGGTATTACAATGTTCAACAATAGCATTAAAGAGCCAGTAGATGGCAACGTGTCTGTCAGGAGTAGTCTGTATTCCAGCCAGACAGAGCCCAGGGACCTGTGTTGTACTTTGAGATTAGTGGGTTAGTCAGTTACCTTTAGGCAAAACCCTGTCTTTTCAGTCAAAAGACGGTAGCTCAGTTGGCTTACATGTGGTAGAAGACCATCATAACCTCAACAGACGGCGGATCTACTTCAGAGGAAGTTCGGGGTAATGAATTAAAAGTATCCATGATGCACTTGCTGACTGATCAAATCCCTGGTTCTCTGGATTTACAATGCTTTAAGGATTCAAGGCAGAATGAATATATAATAATTACTGAATATATGTCATGATCAATACATTCATCTCATTAAATTGCTGCTCTTGAGCTGTTGCTATATGATAAGACACCTTTCCAGATCAACCCGCCTATAAAACGGATTAACCAGTTTATTCAGGCTCACAGAGGCCTGATGTTTTCGACAGAATGTATTTTTGAACAATCTGTTTATTGGATTTTACATAGTTAAAGACTTACAATACTATTCCATTCAATAGGAATTGCAGATGTAAATCTCCCCCCCCCCCAAGACAATGATGAACTTATTCCTTGAGACAGGCCAGAGAGCACAACAAAGAACAGTTAAGCATGTGCCTCTGCTTCACTACGCAGGCAGTTCTCGTGCCTGGCTATAAATCACATTGATTGAATAACGAGAACTAGGCCTATATTGTTGTGCTACTGCATGTAGCCCAACCCCCATACACATGATAGTAAACACAATGCAGCCTTTTAGATGATAATACTAAAATAGCCACCACATTTTCTTGTTAAATTCTTCTGAAGAAAAACAATTTACCCTTAACTATGCTGCTCCATGGGAAAAAATTATAGTTGAGCAGTTTTACTGTGCAAGAGTGTGACCAGTTGCTCTTTCATCAGGTTTTGATTTTGAAGAGGAATGAGAGAGTCTTCTAATATTATCCTTATGTCTGACTATGCACTGATGAAACACATATGTAGTCACCATTATATTATATTGTCACAACTGGTCATGTTTTTTTTTGTTTAATCCTCATAACTGTCTTTTGAAGAGACTTTAAGATGTTTTGCATTATAAAGATCCCATTCCAAAAAAAAATGGTCAGCTCCATTTTTTCCTCAGCAACAGCGATGATTTGCACCGTTGCCATGACCTCAGACACATGACGTGATTTTGTTGCCATGACAGCAGTGCTAGGACGCAATAAGATGAGCAAGTCAGCAGACAAAAAAGCAAATAAATAGAGAGGAAATTGTCTACACAATCAGTCTTCTGATGAAGAAAAAAAAAAAAACACACTGCATGTCAATGACCCATACCATCTGTGATTATTCCATCACTCAGATATTATTTTTTTTCAAATCCTAATTCAGAAAACACATACATACATATATAATCATATATATACATAAATAACATATTAACATATATACACATATAACATATATACACATATATAACTATATATATATTACATACATATATACATATATATACATACATATATATATACATACATACATCATATATACATACATATCATAATATACATGATATATACATACTTATATCATATATACTATTAATATATACATGTATATATATATTGTATATAATATGTATATATGTATTTATATTACGTAATATTTTGTATATTTATATATGTATGTGTATATATATATACATCATATATGAATATGATAGTACAAATACTATATATACACTACATATATATACTAATATATATACATACATATATACCATATTTATAATATACAATACTATATATACTACATACATATATATACATAATATATATACATACCTAATATATATATACACATACATATTATATATACAATAATACTATATATATATATACATACATATATATATATATATACTATATATACTATTATATATTATAATAATCATTATATATAATAATATATATATACATATATATAATATCATATATATATTATATCACTATTATATATAATATAATATATACACAATATATATATATATATATAAACATACTATATATATATATATACATCATATATATATATATATCATATATATATATATAACATCATATACTATATATATATATATCACATACTATATATATAACACTCATTATATATAATACACATACATATATATATATAACACTATAATATATACATATATATACACACATCATATATATATATATCACACATATATATACATATTATTATATACACATATATATATATCACACATATATATATATTATAATATATACACAACACACACACACATATATATACACATATATACACTACCGTTCAAAAGTTTGGGGTCACATTGAAATGTCCTTATTTTTGAAGGAAAAGCACTGTACTTTTCAATGAAGATAACTTTAAACTAGTCTTAACTTTGAAGAAATACACTCTATACATTGCTAATGTGGTAAATGACTATTCTAGCTGCAAATGTCTGGTTTTTGGTGCAATATCTACATAGGTGTATAGAGGCCCATTTCTAGCAACTATCACTCCAGTGTTCTAATGGTACAATGTGTTTGCTCATTGGCTCAGAAGGCTAATTGATGATTAGAAAACCCTTGTGCAATCATGTTCACACATCTGAAAACAGTATAATACAGATTACAGTGATCATTTTGGTCACTACAACCGTGAGGTTACATTTTCCTACCGGTACATCCCTAGCAGACACATCCTGAAGGACTTACTTGAGTGTGGACACCGGTAATCTTGCTGAATGGGTGGTTAACAGAGGCAGCAGCGTTTGTTGTCACAGGTCTGATGAAAGGACCTTTATTTCTGTTGGCTGCCTCATATGCACTGGGACGAGTCCAGCAAACATCCATGATGTGGAAACATGACTTCACACTGCAGGCAGAGGAGTGACACAGTCAGGGATGTAAGAAGGTCAAAATGACAACATTAAAATCTGAAGAAAAGTGGGCTCACTGGTTGCTATGGGGGAAGTCAAGCAGGTGTTGCATTGTCACAAAGGGGTGGCTGAGAGCTTCGGAAGGGGTAATCCTCTCTTCTGCATCAATCAACAACATCTTCTTCAGCAGGCCCACAAACTCCAGACGGTCTGCCTTCTCCGCCAACAAGTCACTACCTTCCAGATTCATCACCAAGTTCACCTGGAAAACAAATAATTTACTATTAAAACTACTGGTCTAAATAACTGTTCATCAATAGATCACATGTTAAAAGAAAAAATGTCAAGTAAAATCAGATATGTTATATTGCGGTACACTCTGCATATGATGAATTAATAATTTTTTAATATGATACCCATTTTCTAAGAATGATAAACAATTAGTCATGAATTCTTAAGAATCTCCTCTGACTTATGAAATAACAGACCAGAAAATGCATTGATGGTTTCCTGGGGAATTTCCACCCATGATGTGTTTCTACAGAGTACAGTAAGTGAAACCTGAACCTTTATTTGTTAAATTTGGGTTAAGCATTTATCTCAAAAGGAAGTTGAGCTTAGAGACGCTCCTTTCTTTCCAAGTAAAAACATTTGTATTCTGTTCATACAGCTGTGGGTGTACTTCCTCAGGTAGAGGCCCAGTGGCCTACATCATCTCAACATTTGATGTTGAACTTCCTCTAAAGTCCTGTTAGGTACATTGTGGTCCGAGCGGCTGAACATACGTGCGCTATGTCATCCAAACAGCTGAAGATGTACTTCCTGGCTTCCTTTGATTTCATTCCCGTCTCCGTCTCATGCTCATCTGTTGACTACAGAAAAGAAAATGTTTAGTGGGGCAGCAAGAACTGAATTTTGTTAGGGTTCAATAAGTTTATTTTTCTATAATCTGGTTCACATGTGCTATGTAGGAAATTATAAAGCATGATTATTCACAACATCAGATTCGAACGTAGGCAGGCAGGGTGGGTATTCATGAGTCATTCTCCCAAGATGCATTGCCTTAGAAAAATGTCATTGTAGAAATTAAGCTGCTTCACAGTACGTGAAGCATTCTGAGACTTTATCTTAATGGTTATTTCTTCTGTGCATGTTTCGTTTGTTTCAGAAAATCATTGTTTCTTTGATTGGAACTGCAGTCTTTGTTAGCCCAGCAGCAGGGGGAAAATATTTGTTGACTGAGTTGGAGCTGACCTATGATTTCCACCATCAGCTTTAAGTGAAGCAAAACAAGAGTAAAGGTTAGTTGTTTTGAATAAGCAGCAATAAGCCAATTCAGCACATTTTGCAGGTATGTAAATACTCCTCACCTTTAGTCTCCATGCTGCATAAGGTGAGTCAGACTCTTTGCAAAAGAACCGTGCCGTCTTTGTACCCGCATTCAATAAATGTTCCCCTGGCAAACCTTGTGTCTGAGAAATGTAGCGAATCTGTTGGACATAAGAAGGAAAGAGAGTAAGAAAATAGAATATAAACAGAAGAAGAAAAAAAAAATCTTGTAGCTAAATAAAAAGGCAATTTTAATGGGTTTAAAGTACAAATCTAAATTTGTATTAATTCTAAATACATCACATACATACATATACCACACAACAATAAATGCTGTTTATTCACTGTCAGTTCATTTCTCAATCACCTACGCTCTCTCCAAAACCAACACGCCACCAGAGCACTTTATATTGACACACACTCTTAAGTACGGATAACTTACAAGGTAATTCACAGTGACATCACAGTATCAACAATTAACGTGATGAACGTGAACCTTGAAGATGGCACATTCTTGACAAATGGCTAAAACCAAATGAGACCCCTGTAATGAGCATAGCTTGAGTTTATGATCTCTGAAAAGTGTCGTGGTCTTTTTGATAACAAAGTTCCTACAGTCTCAGTGCCTAATCTTGTAATGATGCTTGTCAGTCAGATGCTGTGGGGCAAGAATGTCACACATAGGTTTATGACATGAGGCCAGTGAGAAGCTTGGCTGACGTCAATCTCACCCAAGTGTAAAGGACAACTATCAGAGATTCAGCAAAGCAAAGAGCAACACACTGGGAGAGAGGTGAGAATCATCAAGGAATCATTAGACACATTCATATAAAGCATGTCATATATTATACTATCCATCTCTCTTTTTCTCTTTTTTAAATACACAAATGTCCTCACCCCTTTACTAAACATGTATGAAGTTTCCACCGTGCACCCTGCTAAACGTAAATGAGCGTGTTTGTGAGGCACTTACATCTTAAAAGTGAACAACAGAGAATGAAAATGTTTTGTTGGAAGCTATTTATGTGTTAATTTCGAAGCTGCTCTTCCTGGACAATCTGATGCTTGAGCAGCGTGTTTTTTGAGTCTGTTGCTGAGGTGCAAATACGGCAATGTGTCCGTGTTTGTGTGGGTGGGACCTATGTCTATTTAGTCAGCTACAGATGAGTTAATAATCAAGCACTGCATTCATTGGAATTCTGATGGCATGCATGACAAATGTAATCTCCTCTAAGAGATTTAGATGAGATGGTGGAGAACACCTTACTTATCTTAAGGCAACACTAACATCCTAGTATCATAAAACACACTGGGCCCTATTTTAATGATCTAAGCAGACGGCGTGACGCGCATGACACAGTTGCATTTAGGGTGTGTCCAAATCCACTTTTGCTAGTTTGACTGCAGAAAAAAGGGTCCGTGCGCTGAGTTATACTTAGTGTCCTCATTAATACATAGGTGTTTTTGGGCGTAACATGCAATAAATCAGTCAGTGTCATCTCCCTTCCCTTTAAAAGCCAGGCACGTTTCTAACTTGAAGCATTGCTATTACGATGGCGGATTTGCATCATAATATTTTTATATGTAATATTTTTAAATGTAATATTTTGCATGTATGTGCGCTGCTGCGCTTCCGTGTGTGTGTGTGTGTGTGTGGTGTGTGTGTGTGTAAAACAAACATAGTGTGCGTGCACTGTGGATAAGCCTAGATGCATTTTTCTAATGCGCTGTTAAAATAACAATGAAATGCTGTGCTATTGACTTTGGACCAGGTTTTTGTTGGTCAATGGGCGCATTTGCTATTTAAACGACGTGGGCACTGGAGAGTCTTAAAAAAAAACAATACTTGCATCGGGCTTTGCGCTGTGTTGGGTGCAAGATCCCTTATGTCACTATTTTCCCTTTTGGATTCATTCTTTCCTTTAGTTATTTTTACAGTACATGCTCATTTACCAACCAAAATCTCTCTTTCTTTCTTTCATTTTCGGTCTTTCACAGTCACTATTCCGAACAGTCAAGGATTACTGACACTGTCCAACAAACTTTACCTTAAGGTACATTGACTAAATTCCCCTCCTTTCATTTCCATAATATAGCTGTGCTGTAGTTCTGCAATGTCTTGTAAACAGAAACAGGCACATAAAACAACACAGCCAGTATGTGTGGGTGGGAAAATTCTTGTGACGGGAAAACCCTTATTTTTCCTGAAAGGCGTGTCTCTGCAGAGATCTCACAAACCAGTGAGGTCCCTGGTGCAAAGCTACTGCTCCACAAAACAAACATCTAGCAAGCCGGGGCCTGCTGCAGAGCAGATAGGAAGTACAGGCAGCATTTATTTTATGACAGTCCAGTAATAACAATCACCATAAAGATGTATTTCAATGATAACCTTCACTGCAATAAATTACACAAGTACATGTCAGCTTAGAATAATTTACTCACACCCTCCTTCCTACCCGTTCAATAAATCTCATCCGTATATATGTTGAAATGTCAAAACATGTGGAAGAGATTCAAATCTAAATCTATTAGTCTAATTCCAGCTTCCAGAATATTTTTTAGTTTCTTCATTTTTCTGACAGTAAACTGAATATCTTTGAGTTGTGAAAAAAGACATTTGAGGACGTCATCTTGGGCTCTGGGAAACACTGATTGTAATGATTTTACCATTTTCTGACATTATATATAAAGACAAAACCACTAATCGAGAATTGTTGGCTGCAACCCTAGTTTGCGCCTGCTTACATTCAGAAATATTCTTCCTGACCCCCCCAAACCAAACCCTTTTTGCTTTCAGTGACCCTGCTTACATCCTCTTATTCTTAAAGATCCTCCAGGTTGCCAGCTACGTCGAGCCCCAAAGAAAAAGAAAAAAAGAGCACATAACTTTGGTCTCTGCAATATAGTGTGGACTGACCCCCATGTTTACACCACTTATACGGTGCCTGAGGAAGCAAGAGATAGAGAGCGTAAAGACGGGATCATGACAAATATGGGGAATGGAGTCATTCCCAAGACAGCACATGGGCTAATCATAGCCACTCATAATAAGACACAGGCTGAATCATGAGGTTTGTCGCATCAAAGAGGGGAGCAGCCTCGTGCTGTACTAGTGAAGTAAAATAAAGTGTGACTGGGGGATGAGGTAAGAAGATGGGAGGAAGGGAGGAGGAGGAGGAGGAGCCAGAGTTATAAATACAATATGCTGTGTGGCATGGAACAAGACCCCTTGCAGAAAGATAAGAAGAAAAGGGGGAGGAGGGGGCAGTCAGCTTCAGCCAGACCCCCGTATGGCCCCTGGATGACACTTCACACTGGCAGTCAGCTGTCTATCTGTTTACTGACATGCAGTCAGTTGGCTTTTTATTTTAGGCGATACAAATTTACATGCTTTCTATTTTGAAATTCTGTTATATAAATATATTGGACTGATTAGGGTTGGACAATGAATTGGCATATGAAGATGAAACATCATGATGGACGATGACATCCTTGTCATTATGCCTCATTATGAGATTAAAGCCTCCAGAACTCCAGAATCCCAAATAAAATATATTTTCATCTTTAGTCTTATGCTCCAGCACGGTCTGCTTTTCCCATTCATTTGTCATCTATGACCAAATTGAATACCTTGCACATGCATGATGCATGGCAAAGAGAGACATAATTTCCAATGTTAGGTGGGTGGTAAAGCATAGTGTAATCACAGCACTGGGATTCAGGATATTACTCAAAGGCACATGACAAGAAAAAGGATCCTCCAGGATGTGCTTCCGACTCTACTGCATAACCACTCTGCTAAAACAGGCCAGGGTGGGAAGTTTAGACATCCCAGAGAACATCCAGAGCTTAACATTCACTGCAGGTATTTTAATCAGCAGACAACAATAGACAGAAAAAGGGGCGGTGCAATGTGACGTACTTCTGTTTTCTCTCTATAGATTACTCAAGCCCTCTAACACAATCCAATACCTGTGTTTACACTGTACATAGATACAAAGTCAATCATTTACAAACAGCAGATTTTGATCTCTATCTGATACTTACTTCATTCTACAGATTTGTTTTTACCCGTTATCTTGCTTTTTATTTTATTGTCTCTTACATTCCTTATCTATGACAACTTTATCCCATCCACCCATGTCAACCCCGTCAGTTCCAAGTTGTCCCTTACTAAATCTAGGAGGCTCCCCCCAGATATCTCTAAAGCAGCTTTGTGACATGCAGACTGGCTCGTGCAAAAACAGATTCATCACATTTAGACTGGTGGTGCTGTGCTCAAGTCAAATCTCTTTCGGAGGTGTCGAGTTATCTCTCCTGTCTCATTCCTCAGGAGAGTGAAAAATGATGCCAGGCCATAAAAAAACTTTGGTATGACTGGAGTGTGCAGTGGGGTTGAGTGCTGTAATGTAGGGTGCTGCATGGGACAAAAAAGGTTCTGACTGAGGCTCTTTTGGCAGGATTTGGGTAGATAGGGCTCCAGGGTAGGGGAAAAGCAGCTCAAGATAAGCCCACTGTCAGTGCTCCACTGGGAGGGGCAGACGTCCAACAGCTCCTAATGGACATACCATCAATCACAATAATATGCCTTTCTGCTCACTGTCAGACACCAGCTGATACAATCCTCAGGGTACGTACGTCACCACTTGAGCCATCAGTCTCTTCCTTCATTTAAACAATCCATCCACCCCTGTCTTTCTTTCCGTGTGTAATTATGGACAAAGGTTTTTCTTTCACTGTACCTCAAAAGTTTCCTGTCCTTTCTATCCATGTTGTCCCACAAAAAATCCCTTCAGTACCCTTAAAACACCATTAAGTATAAATCTTGGACAGAATATAATAACAGATTTTTCCCCCCATACACACCGTGACAATGTTGCATTCTTGTCCTAGCTTAAAGCCATAAGTACTTAACCCTGCTGGTGAACTGCTCTGTCTGCCTTTTTACAGCTTTGTCAGCATCTTCCCTACAGAATCTAAGTGGTCATGATCACATATGCCGCAAACTTCAACAGTGGGAGCCATGTCTATGTCAGTAACCTGAAGGCAAGCCTGTAACACAAAGCTGGATTAAATGCAAACTAAAAACCAAACACACCGAACCCACACCTCTGGGTTGCTTTGACTGGAAAGTGTAAGGGAGGGAGGGAGGATGAATGACCTATGGGAGAAAAGGCGGTAGAAAGGGTAAAACCATAGGGTATAAGCTATAAATGGAAGGAAGGCCCTCTGCGCCAGAGCAAACCAGTTTCTATGTGGAGATGGTAAAGAGGGGAGAGACTGAGTCATAGAAGTTGGAACCAGAAGTAGGAGATGCTGGGATACGTTGTATATAGGATAACGTATATAGAAAAACAGAAAAGAGATGATAGCAGTAGGCCCACAGGAGGAATTGAAAAGCGGAAACTTCCCGAAGAATGATAAACAAGAACCAATGGCAGCTAAAAAGTGATCTGTGGTGAGAAGATGGTTGTTTACCTGGTCGTACTCCAGGGCTCCAGGGTAAAGGGGCCAGCCAAGAAAAAGTTCAGCTATGACACATCCTAAGGACCACATGTCTATGGCTTCACAAAACGACAATCCCAAAATAATCTCTGGAGCCCTGTGAACAGACAAAAACAGACAACTGTTAATATAAGGTCACACGATAACAACATGTAATATGAACACATTAAACAGTGATATACTTGTACAGACTTTTTCATATAAAGATAGTGAAATTGTGCCATTTTAACATCTTTAGAGCTCTGTAACAAAAGCTACAAATTCATAAACCATCCACTAAACACTAACATACACAAGAATATAAACTCCTTTTATATATCGTTTGCAATTTAGTATTTATAACAATTAAGCATTTAAGTGTTAACATAAAAGCTGTACAGTAAAAACCACCTTAAAACCATTTTCTCAATTTCACTACTGATGTATTGCTTTTGGGCTGTGTAGGCTGGTGCTTATTACTTGAGCAAATATAATGTATAATAATGTTGTGGAATTCCAGTTTATGGCTAGTCAGATGTGAATTTGTGGTAGGCCTACATCTGTATCGGTGCCAAGTGACTTGTAGGGATGCTAACTTTTTTTTGCGACCGACAGCCGACCCTTGTTAACTGGCCATTCACCATTATCTGACAAGCAGGCAACGGAGTCCCAGTTTTCCCAAGGCTCGTACACACGTTCCGCAGACAGCTGCAGACTTGCACCAGTCGCACAGCCGCGATATTATGTGCACTGTTGTGAACACATGCATCCACTTTTCTGAAACCGCTTGCGCCTGCGCAACCAACACAGGCAGACACACATCTGTCAGTTGTATCCGTCTAGCATACTTTGTGTGTAGGATGGTCGATTTAACCCACCAGTCCTCATCAATATAGTGGCACGTAGCTCTCTGGTGTGCGCGCCGTGCAGCTAAGAGCCACGAACTCAGCAGAGAACAAAAGAGCTTTAAACGCAACTGCTAGTTGACTTGCTAGTACTAACTTCGCACTAGCAAGTTAACTAGAAGTTAAGAAATTGATTATACAGTCTATTTGTATTTAACCATGTAGCAAACCTTTTACACACACACACACACACACACACACACACACACACACGTTTTTGACTGTACTAAATCGGTCAAAATTATTTTTGTCAGTAGACGGTTGTTAATTAACATCCCTACTTAAGTACATAAGTACTACGTAAGTCAGTGTTGTGCGTGAGAGTTGCCTAGCCAAGTATCATCAGGCTGAGTTAGTGGGTTAGCAGGTCAGCCAGGCTGGTATAAGAGCTTTGATAGGCTGTTGTATCACAGTCCAGTCACTACATCTTCACCTAATTGCTGACTCTGAGTTACTTCAAGTTAACTCCATAATATCACTGTAATGTACCACAAAGCCTATAAACTGTGAAAATGCACTGACAGCATGATGTAGCTTGAGCTCTTTTCTCTGATACAAGTGTATGGAAGATTGGCCTCAGAGCCCATCTCACTAAATAAATATATATGAAACACCATAAAGGCAGGAAGCTCCGTGAGCAGGAATCACTCTGTCTGGCTGGTACAAAAGACATTACATGAAGCATGCTGTTGTACGGATATAAACAGATTTAAAGGAAGGATTCTAATAGAATTTTTTTTTGGTGCGTTAAGTTCATGACATGAGCAACTTTCCAGAAAGCTGCAAGCAGCACGCAACGGGCACTGCACTAGTTAACCTATAAAACACAACGACTATCTAGTAGGGGTGTAATGGTACACAGAAGTCATGGCTCGGTTGATACAGCAGTTTAGGCGATATGGTTTGGTGAGAATTTGGCACAGCTGAAAAAATTCCAAATGCATAAGGATACACTTCTTTTCATTTACTTTGAACAGACAGTAGTGCAAGTCTAGAATGACGCCGACACACCAGCGCACAAGAATAAATCCGGTGTAAGCCATCCACGTAGGCTCTGCGTAGATGCAGTGAATTTGCAAAAACGACGAGGGATGTTATGTGACACTTTCTTTCCATTCCTTATTCTATGCAACAACAGGGATGGGGGATAATTCAACATTGTTTAATTCAACATTGTTTATGATCTTACAAATATATTGAGACCCTGCTATGATAATTATTTATTATTATTATTATTATTGTTAAGTTGTGCCCTTATCGCCTACACATATAATAGCATTGCTCAGAATAACTCAGCTAAAAATGATGCAAGAGAAACATGAGTGACTGACCTATCATTTCACTTCCGTTCAGCATGTACTCCAGATGAAAGCCTACCCTCAACAAACTATTTTCCATCATGAAGGAAGAGGATTTAAATAATCTGAAGAAGGACTAGGATGAGATTTCAAGACAATTAGCTGTAATGACTAAGATGACTATTTCAGAAAGCTGGACATACCAACTAAGGCAATACTGAGACTACTCTGACGTCTTTGAAGCCATATGGGACTGAATGGAGTAGGATATATGGATAGCAACAGCAAATTTAAGACCTGCTAAAATAGGTTTTACAGACTTATTTATCACATGGTCCAAACAAATGCACACAACAGCTGTACAACATAGCAGCAGAAAACCAACCAGGCAGTTATGCCAACCATTTCTGCCTCACAGGCGTGTCCTATTTTTAAGGAACAGGTTTTCCCTGGAGGAGAGAGAAGCTAGATATCAACACAATTGCATTCATCAGGATACAAGGCATCATCGGGTTGGTCTAGTAACAAACTCTGTAACCAAAACCTGACAGTCTTACCCCCCTGCAACAGCCAAAAGTGCATCCATAGCTGCTATTCAACTTCTGAGTTTGACAGCCTCAGTCAATTTAAGATGTGCAGTATAAGAGCTTCTATTACAGGCTTTAACAATCTGCTTTTATTAAACGGGCAGTCCCTGTTTCTTAAAGTCAAAAAGGCTGCTGAATCAAGTCCTATGTAAACAATGTCAGGGATACAGTATTCTTTTCCATGTAATAAACAACATTTTAAGATTGCTCTGGGCTGTTTTCAAACTCTAACAAACTATATATTATATTAGAGAAATATATTAACCATGATAATAATGATGCCAGTATACGCTTAGGTAGAAATCAAAAACTTTTCAGGAAAATAACAAAGACAGGGACCAAGAGAAGGAAGGAATGGAACATTCAGTCATCTTATGTTTAGCTCCTTCTTATTTGTTTGTTTTTTCCAATGTCAGAATCTACCAAAGATTATGCAAAGTGCTTCTGGGCACACAGAGGATGGTTACATTGTTTTTTGTTTTTGTAAATATGCTTTTGTTCCTCCTTTTACCTTCTGAATGCACAATAGCAGTACCACACATAAAATCACAGAGTGAAATAAAGAGAGCCAAACAACAAACGGCAAGTCTCCCGCTCTAGTTGCCATGGCTGCAAATCCAAATCAACCCAACTCAAGCATCTTCCTGTGAAACCAAATATATTTTCCATCCTGAGGATATGAAGTAAAAGCTGAGGGCCAATGAATGCTACAGGAGCAGAAGCCTCGTGCCTGTTCACCACATGCAAGAGCTCTGGAGGAAACGTAAGGTGATGGACTATGCTTTGAGCGGATGGACTCCCGCTGTGACACTTAACAGGAATAAGATGGGTGTGGAGAACACATGAATATGTGTTCCTAAACAGGCACAAACTCACAGACAAATGATAGCGCAAAGCACCTGTACCTAACCACCTATTAGATAACTTGGTTAACATATTTAAGGTCAAGTTTAACATGCAGGCAAAACTGCAATTATTCTATTCAATAACCCGATGCCAAATAGCTGCACCTAAACAGGTAGTTATTCTTCCAAAACCAACTTTTTTCCATTAAATACATCCATTTTTCCAAACACGCAAAACATTCATGTTCTATTCTTCAATGTGCTGCAAATAAATGTATATATTTGTATGAAAACTGAACATGCCAAAAGACAGAGGGGTGCACATCAGGTCCGATGACTGATACTGCTGCGCTGGTTAAAGGTTGGAAAGAAATGACTGTGAGGGAGACAAGACTTGTCTACAATATTACTGTTCAAAGGTTGGAAATGAATGTTGGAAGGGAGACAAGAGTTGTCATCAATAGCACTGTGTTTGAAGGTTTCCATAGAGCCTCATGCGTTATCAGTGAAATACACAGCCAGAAGCAGCAGAGGGGAAAAAGAAGCGTCTTCACAGAGCTTTCTGTGCCTGCTTGCAGCATTGGCAGATGCCCTTTTCAAAACTCCCCAGTTCAAAGCTCACTTCCCAACCTTTCAATCACTGTATACCACAGCATTTTAGAGATTCTGATCAAGTTGAAAATAGTTTAAATAATGTTATGAGTACTTTTTTTTTTTTTTTTTTAACTACCTGTGCTTTTAATGATTTTGACATGGTGCACTATGTAACATTTGGTCTTGGTGAGTTGACTAAAGAACAAGACCTGACTGAATAACAAACTCTGCATTGGGTGCTGGCTTGTCTTTAATGGAAACCTTCTCTAACAAACTGTCATGCACAATGCTGAGCGCAGCAGTAACAGCAGGCCAGCACAGGCACTCCACGGTGCCAAGTATAACCCGCCCACACTGCAGGTATGATATTCAGCAACAATCACAAAATAAAACCAAAACAGGCGAGAGTAATCACACAATTTGGTTCACAGCCTGAAGCTTCCAATTTACTTTACTGCTCCTTTGTGGATGGCTCTGACCAATGAAAACAAGTTTTTCCTGGTCAACAAGTTCAACTGTTCTCTCCTTCATCTCAAACAGCTGCTTCTCTTTTTCATCAATCCAGCACCAATGATGTCAATAGTCATCTTCACATAGCAAGGGAGCAAGCTTTGAACACTATCCTAACTCTGAACAAATTTGACTGATGGCTGTATTGGTGCCTGGATTGCTAGGTAACATTTAACACAATACTTCTAGAGTTGTTGGAAAGTGTATTATTAACTTTAGACAATGGCTGTTTCCTTTGCTTCTAGTATTTGTGTCAAGCTAGGCTAAATATACATCAAACATATCTTTATACTGTACATACTGCACAGATACAAAATTGATACTAATCTTCTATGACTGAGATATTATACAAGCATATTCCCAAAATATCAGTACTCTTTGATAGGCATTTCTGATAAGTCCTTTTTTCTTCAGATGCATCTGAAAAGCAGTGCAGAAACGAGTCATATGCTTTGCAAGGAGGAGCCATGGCAGAGCAGAGAAATGATCGCTCTCTCTATTTCTTATTCATGGCCATTATCTCGCACTACAAAAATAGGTCTGATCCTCTCTGCTCTGTCCTAACAGGGAGGAATCAGGTGTAAAGTGGCATCCAGCTCACACAGAGAACAGCAAATAAGGGTGACTAAACATAGGGAGGGGGTCATTGTCATTGCATGCTTACGCAGGCCTTTGAGTAAACTTGTTCTGATAAATAAACTAATTTGGGCTACACTGCAGTTGGCATAAGCTCAGCCACAAAGAAAAATTGACTAAATGGTGAATTCACGATGAAAGAATGGAGCTTTGCCGCATGTCTCTTCCAAGAACAGTAATTCCAGACACTCATGGTATTATGCATTATTCAGTGGAACACAGAGGTAGTGAGGCAAAGGCAGTGTTACAAATGTTAACCATTAGGGCTGTAACGATGCATCATGGATCGGTTCAAAATCAATTTATATGTGTAAAGATTAGAACCGGTTGACACAATTGAACAACAGCCTACGGCGTGACGCTAGTTAACATACAGCAGGTAACGTTAGCTCTAACAGGGTTAAAATGCTGACAGCTAAATTTTGTAAAGTGCTACTGTATTTCACTGGAAAGGATTCCAACACCGGGACATACAACAGCCTGCAGCTAAAGACACAGAGGAGACTAGTAGCACTTTGAGACAGCATGGACACTGTCGGACAAACAACAGTGAAGGGAGTGTTGTGTTTGGGTCCGGCACCGTAAACTTGTGTTGCGTTCAAAGTTGTTGAAAAAATCTCCTTCTGCCATCTAGTGTTTTGTCTTTTTCTTGTTTAACAGCAAATGACTGGTGAAAAACGTTGTTGTTGCAAACAAGCATTTATTTAATCTTACTTATTTTTGTTATTTAAGACTAAATGCTATTTCAGTGGCACTTTTGATGAGGACACATCTGCTGTTTTTCACAGTTTATATAAATTATAACTATTAACCATTCAATACGCTGCTGACATGGAGCCAGTGATAAGGAAGGACTTTATTTTCCAGTTCAGGTGGACTGAGCTTCTGCTCTATAGCATTGCAGTTTAAAGCATTTTGAATTCAACTGGCTATGGACAAGATAACAAGAACCCTTGCCTTAGGGTAGGCCTAATTAAAAAAACATAAACGGGGTGCCAGGGCAGATCCCTTGGTGGAGTGCACCCATATGTGGAGGTTTATTCCTAGACACACAGGCCCAGGGTTCGGATCCAACCTGCGGCACTTTCCTGCATGTCTTCCCTCTCTCCCACTATTATTTCTGACCTGTTCTATCAATTAAAGGCGGAAAAGCCCAACAAATAAAAGTATTTAAAAAAATAAACATAAAGGGTCAATTTTAGAAAACAGAAACAAATAAAAACATTTTTATGTCATGCACAACTATATAGAATTCCTTGACGGATGTCATGTAAAGGCTATAGTAAACGTAGCATGTTCAGCTTAAGTTGTAATTGCTTTTATTTGATTTACATGTTTTTTTAATTTTATGAGGAAAAATTAAAACAAAGCTGACAGACAACCCACAGCTTATTAATCAACTGAAATCTATTTTAAGCCTAACATGTATCCAAATACATGGCAAAAGGAGCACGCTATCAGCAATGTACAGCCTTTACAACAATTATCTTTGCTTATTGTTGCCAACTGCTCAGCCTTAGTGAAGAAAGATGCCATTTTCAAGGTGAAGTCTTATAACTTATTTATATAAAAGCAAGTACATAAAGGCTTTCTGGAATACAAAGCTGACATTGGAATTTGAAGTACTTTCTGCAGTTTTACTTTTCTGTTATGTTTGAATGGTTTGTTAAACTACCACATCAAATAGGTATGCCATAAAGACTAGTATTTTGAAGCAGGGGTATCACGGCACATTATGCTGAACTGTGTCTGCACACTGTGGTATCATTAAATCTGCAGAATTATTTTTCAAACATTATTTGTACCATAACACGCAGGGAAAAAAACCAACAATGAAGTACTCAATGAGTTCAGTTTGCACACATTTAATGTAGCCTAATGTAACAACAAATGGGCAGCTTTGCAAGAGGATAGACAAAATGCCATAAAAACATGCATTAGCTGCTCTGGTAACTGCACTAATTCTTGTTTATACCAGTAACAACATATTTTATTAAAACAATATGACCGTTGGCACAACATCAGCAAAGTAATTTGCTGGCGGAAATATGAAGCCGTGTACAGCACGTAGTACAGATTGGATCAACGACGAGAAGTGATCAGCAAGATACGACAAGATATTTTGTAAACCTTGAGGGAGTTGCTTCCGTCGCAGATCAAATTTGAAGTTAAAAAAAAAAAGTGTTATCATCATTGGATACTTATTTAACATACACTATTTATACATTAAAGTGGACTGAAAACCAAATGACTACATTTTGGTAATTAAGATGTTAAAAAAAATGCTACTTAGGCCATATAAATACCTGGAAACACTAATTATCCACTAAACCAAAGAAGTACACTGTTCATAAAAGGGGAGATGCTTGTGTGCATATAAGTGTTCTAAAGATTGTCTGGAGGATTACTTACTCTTTCTTTAGAAATGTCAGATCCATTTCAGGGAAAAGTTAATATCCAAATATTCATGGTGTGAAAGACAGTGAACTACAGCTTGTAGAGGTACTAGTTAAGAGACAGTTTAGAGCAAGTTTAAACCAATAAATTCTTAATATGCCGCAAAATTAAAATAATTAAAACAACAAAAGTGAAAGGACATCCACATTGAAATAATTTACTACCATGTATCATTTACATTTAAATCTGCCTGAATAAACTTGTCTTTAGCAATTATTTAGTTGAATATGTAGCTAAAAACTAATAAAAAAAAAAGGGTGATTCTAGAAAAATGAGCATGAGAGCTCCAACTAAGATGGCTGTGCAAATCAAGGTGGCAAAGCTATAAGCGTGCTTGTAAATTGAGGAAGCAGCTAGTGTAAATGTCAACTTATTGGTTTTAGTTGCCAATAGATAAGATTTAAATTACTGATCAACAATTATATATAATGCTGTGCACACACACACAAACTCAAACGAGCATATGAAAACCAAAACAGCTGACGTTAGAGCTGGTTGACCTTGAGTAAGTGAGAGCTCTCTAGTATTTCAAGCTGTCCCTATTTCATTTTGGCTGTCTATGTGCTTCACCATCTATAGAAGTCAAAGCCCACTGGCTAGCATCCCAGGAACTATTTTAAGCAACCCTTCACTCCTAGCCACAGCAACACTGTTCCCTCAAAGTATGCTTTGCATACTCCTGTCTGCAATGGAGTACAAACTACAGAGAAAAAACATTTTTACAAAAGCATTTTTCATCTATTAAAACAACTTTGTCCTGACTGGAAAATCCCAAAAAAAATCTAAATATTTAGCTATAACATTACATTCTGAATGAAGTATCTACTAAAAAGTTAAGTCCATAATGAATATAAGGAAACTGCCCATCAATCTATAGCCACAAGTATCATATTACAAATAACAGGCAAAACTGTATTTTACATATTTATTTGCATTGGTATTGACAAAGCCTGATGACAAGGCCATGTAACCCTACAAATGAAAGTGATAGGTACAATATGGTACATATAATTTGTTTGTTTTTTACAACTTGAGGATGAAATGTGTTGCCACATAAGTCACTTGTTGATCAAACAGCTTCCATCTGTGTATCAAAATACACACCATGAAACACCTGTGAGAAACTGCTGGTCACCAAAGTTGAAAGTTGAAAGAGTTACAATAGCTGCACTGTTCACATCCTCCGCCACAAAAGTACAGCAAAGCACAAAAGTTCTATTTTGAGCAACTTCCTGAAACAAAGTGCATACAATTCAACAATATTCACAAAAATGCTGAATTGAATAATGTGTGGGATGAAAAGAGAATGCAATAATTAGGTGTATTTTTCTACTGGGTCAATGCAAGTATTGTCTTCTCATTTTAGTCAGTGAAATAAAGCTATAGTAAATGCAAATAGAGACAGACATCAAATAGTATATTTTCATCGATAGCGTTTTAATTCCTGGCGAAGCATACTGCTGCACTTGCTTAGTGTGCAGGCAGTGGAAATTATTTAAATGCCATGCAAATGCCTTTCACTGGAACAGCTAGCACTGACCTGAAAGTGGCTTATACATCCTGCTTACTTCTTGCTGGGCTCAGAAACCAAGACTTAAGACAAAAAAAGCATGAACAATTTGTACCACAAAATCCATTTACTTAATCTTGAAAAGTTGTAAGAAACGGTGACCACGAGACTTCAAATTCAGACATTCCTAATAGTTTTTGCTTAGGACAGAAACAGCACATGTTGAAAGATCATAGCTAACACAACCTGCTGTTAAGTATCTACTACTGTCCGAAGCTTAAAGATCTATTGTTCAAATAAAAGGTGCCATAGTTAGCAATACCGGTTGATAACAACACATTAGGCTGTATTTTGTGCATGGTAATACTATAGCAACATATCCCCAGACATAATTTGGACTGTACTGTATGTACGACTAATAAACAGTACTTTAACATTACTACAGCTTTCACTACTGTTGATGCACAGAGCAGCCATGTTGGATTTTGAGGCCGGCTTTGGTCCAGGTTTGTGAGGTTCTCTGACTTTCCAAGTCCAAAATCCGACTTTAGGGGACATTCCAGGTAGAATCATTGACTGGGAACTTGTAAATTTCGACTTCCCTGTTCAAATGGAACACCATTACACCCATTAGAGTCTCTATGCTAAACAGGAATGGATACTACAACCCAAACAGTGAAATGGGTTACTGTGACATTGGAACTGAACTGTGTATACCCATTGTCCAGCCCTGGTGTGTTGTCTCTGACATACTCCTGACTGCTGTTTATGTGTCTGTGTAAATTGGGTTTTTGGTCCGTAGACTGTTGAAACTGAATTGCCTTTTCAGATAAATAAAGTAGTTTGAACATGAACAACCGCCTCTTTACCAAAAGTTGAAACCATTTCAGGCTTCTCTAATCAAACCAAAGCATTCATAACATAATTCCAAAGACAATTTGTTGAGCCTTTGCCCCAAACTCTGCCATTTCAATCAGCTGCAAGTTTGGTACTGACTTGATCAGCTGACTGGAGTTGATTGGCTGTTGAAACAGGTGATGTCCCTTTGGTTCTATAACCAGCCACTGGCGACTAGACATGCTGAGTTAGGCAACACCACCAGCTGGCATGAGTCGAGCTGAGACATACCAGTTCACACCGCTGCAACTTTTCCCTGCGTCTCTCTATCGGCTATAACCGCACTATGCAAGTTTGCCAGATCGGGTAGCGGATCTGTGGTTCCAATGAAACATACTGGGAAAATTCGGCTTTCAACCTGTATGGGGATCGAAGCGGGAAAAGTTACATAGTGTCGCTTTAATGTCAGTCTTTAAATATTTGCCTATCCATTTATTTCCTATCATAACATAATCTCTGTAAATCCTCTCAACTCCTAAGGCCAAACAACTTCACCCTAAATGCAAATAACACCAGAAATGTATACAAAGTCAATTAAAATTAATCTTTTCTTATAGTTTTAAAGTCTTGCAAAACACAGAATTCTTTCCCAGGCAGTAGGGACACGAACAGTCAGTTTGTAGTCTGCTGGTAAACACAGCAGGGTCACATTTCAGAGTGTGTGGTATGTGGCCCCTAAACAGGCAGGATGTTGTGCAGTATGGGAAACATTTCCTTGTTTTGCTAGAGGAAGTACATTTTTTAACCCAACTATGGCAGTCTGGACAACAACAGACACTAAAATTTGTTGAAATTGCACTGAACTCAAACATGCTTTTTTAAATAATTCTCTTTTTTTTTTTTTTGTACTCACCTATAGTACCGTGACTGGAGGTACGTGGAGCACACAGCTTTGGACACATGACTGGCTGAGCCAAAGTCTATCACCTTTACCCTGTAGGGTTGCCTCACTGGGTCCACCAGCATGATGTTCTCCGGCTTTAGATCTGCATGAATCAGACCCATGCTCTTCAGCTTTTTCAGAGCTGTAGCTACCTGCTGTAGCACAGGTCTGATCACTTTTAGCGGCAGCGGACTGAACTTATTCTGCTTCAGGAAGTCGTACAGGTTCTGCTCAAGCATCTCAAACACCAGGCAGGTGTGGCTGCGGTGCTGGAAGCATTCAAAGGCTCGCACCAGGTTGTGCTCATCTGCATTCTCCCCACTCAGACGGGCAAGGATTCCAACTTCGATTTGACCCTGCCGTGCATATGAAGGGTGGTTCTTCAGGATCTTCACAGCCACAACCTCACCCGTGCCCCTCTTCCAGCACTTTACAACCTGGCCAAATGTGCCACGCCCCAAGAAATCCAGCACTTCATATGTATTCTTCATGGAACACAAGACTTCATGCAGTACTACCTGGTAGTCCCCATCCCCTCCTCCAGTCCCTCCTGCTGCACCTACACCCTGTTTGGAGGGGGCCCCTCCAGCCCCCATGGTTGCGCTCCCCACGTTTGACGTTTGCATCATGGCAGGCAACATTGACAATTCCTCCACAATCTGCATGGTGCTCCCTCGGTTATCCAGCTCCTCACTTTTACGTTTCAGCCCACATCGCTGAGAGCTGTCAGCTGAGTTTAAACCTCCACAGTTCTCTTCTCTGTCACCCTCCTCCTCTCCACTTCCCTCAGCTCCTCCACTGTAGCCCTCACCCGTTTCCCCTCCTTCTGCCCCTGTTGCTCCACTGCTGCCCCCACTTGCTGTGTCTGTCTGCTGCTGCTCCTTGCCCTGCAAGTGGACAATCCCTGCGTCCTGTCGCTGCTGGGCTGCAGCCGGGCCTTGTCCTCCTCCTTCTCTTTTACAGGGCTGCTGTCTCTGTACACCACGCACCACCACTGTCCGCACAGGGTACTCTTGTCCTCCACGCACGTTCACACCCACTGCCAAGTCTCGGTTCACAAACGAGTGGGCTTGTTTTGTTAGGTGCACAATGCCAAGGGTTCTGCTGTTCAGATAAGTCCACAGGTGTGCCCTCTCATGGTACACACAGCTGCTGGGCTCAACTTTGAGTTTCTTCACACTGCTAAAGGCACTTGTCTGGGTTTGATAAATGTGTGGTGGGTAGACCAAGACTTGTGAGGCCATACCTGCAGAGAAAGAATAAAGCAAGCGGTTACTTAGGTCTGTTTGGATCCATTACAAACCATTTTAGCATGTTGCATTACGTGTTGCCATTAAAAAAAAATAAAAACATACTGAATAACTGTGGAAAGAGTTATGCAACACATTCATACCTAGCTCAAATATTAAACAACATATAGTGCAATCACAAAAACCTATCTAGCTGTTACATCATCAGTTGAAAAACCAAAGAACAGTCATCATGTTCTGGTTTTTTCCTGTCTTTGTTTGATTAAGGCCGAGGGTGAGTTTAAGTTACAACAATGAGTTCAAAACAACTGACAGACAACCAAATCCTATTTTGTTGTTTTAATTACTCCTACTTGATGACATCACAACTAGGAGTACACCCACTAACATCAGTCACTCCAACCGTATAGCAAATGGATCAGGGCAACACAACATGTTGTAATAGAGTGCTTGAGAACACCTTCCCCATTCTGCCCTATCCTCTGCAAACCCACTAACACCTCCACACAGTGGATGACTAACTTCACAAAGGTTTACCTGACCTTTTCCTGCAATTTCCATGCATCCTACTGCAGGTCTCTAGGCAACCAATAGAGAGGGAGAGAGGATAAGAGACAAAGAGAGAAAAATAAAGACACAAAGCATGATGAGGCCAACATGTCCAATTACCTAAGACTTCCTCTACCACAGTGTGTGTGCGTGTGTGTAAAGCACTACATGTTCATAACATTTTGATGAAATATTCTTAAATTCATACTAAAAACTGGCACAGTGACCTTTTCTGACCGTATCTGTGTGCCAGGGGCCTATGACCTACTTTCATTTCAGGGTAAATACACTGAGATACAAGCAGCTCGTCCAAAAGGGTTTCAATACTTTAATCAACAGTACATTTACAGAACCACGTTTTCCTACATAAAACAAATTGGATTAGAAATTAAACCAATGTTCTGAGCGCTGTGTATAAACAAGCTAGTTTAACTCATGCCAAAATCATTTTAATGCCTTATGTCCCCCTCATTATTTTAAAAGTCTATCTAAAATGACAAAATAAGCAACTCCGGTTTGGGCTGTTAGTGCCCCTGTAGAGTCTGCTGGAACAAATACCCCTGACAGAAAACACACTTGTGTTGTGATAACACTAACGCTGTGAGCAACCCCTTTGACTCTATTCTGAGCAGCTAGATAAGTTCAACCTGTTCCCTTGACAGCTCTTTGCACAAAACACCCGCTGTTACTGGTTGGTGACACTGTTTACCATCTTCTCTCATCGAAACAATTTATCAAATTATCCCAAGCAGGGTTCAAAAGGGCAAAAGGGCAATTTTGCTTGTGAATGAAAGAAAAAAAAAAATGGATGTGCTCCACAGGGAAATTAAAATTGGCCACACTTACAAAAAATTGTCCTAGCTTTCCAGTCTAGAAGGCCACCAGTGACAAATGTTTTTATGCTATACTAGATACAGCTAAAAGGATTTGTAATTGGGCTTTACAAAACTGTATGGTAAAACAGTTTTTATTATCATGTTGTTATTACTGTTATGTCAGCTGGCTGGGGCTTTTCAGTATGGCGTTTGCATGTTCTCCCTGTGCCAGCTTGGGTTTCCACAGTTCTGAAGGTTGGATGAATTGGAGACTCTAAATTACCTGTGGGTGTGTAAGTGAATATCTTGCCTGTCTTTGTTAGACCTGAGTTAGACAGAACCCCACCTCTCGCACAGTGTTTGCTGGGAAGAACCCAGCAAGCCTCTATTATTCATTACTGCCACGGTGGGTACTATTTGATAATTTCCTGAATGGAATTTTCAAATAAATACACTGAGGGAGTTAGCAATGCACACTGCATTACAGTATTAACACACTTTTTGCTGTTTTGATCTGTAAGCTTGTTTTTTTTATTTATTTTTTTACTATTCTCACGCTTCACAAATATGAGGTACAGCACGACAGTAGCACATGGTGCATTCGGCTATGTTGAAAAGAAACTATGAGGAGAACGTGATCATAATGGTTTGAGAAGGACTTGATAGTTTTTGCTGTCTAATATTGCAGAGTGACAGTGAAGTTTTTTTCTACAGTTCCTCCACATATTTCCATGACTTACACATGTACTACTGTGAGTTTCTCCTCAGTGCCTGGGGAATGGATACGTTAATTGGCTGGTCTGGAGATGGAGAGCATGCTGTCTGGTGCCAGACTGAGGAAACCTGCACGTGGACCACTCACCAACTGAGCAATCATAACCAGGTTGAAAAAAAAACAGCTTAGTGTAATAAAAAACACTTTATTCATTTTAACACAAAACTTAACTTTGGCAATGGTTAATTGACCTGGCCACACAAATACAATCACTTAATGGTCAGGAGAAGTCTGACACAAAGATGTTAAGAAGGCAGCCTTTGTTGTTTCCAAAGTATGACAGCTGCTGCTATTACGACCATTTGAAGTCAGATGCTCTGTTTGTCAGCTGTGAGGCTCCTCCTGTGGCATTGCGTTGCCTTTAAAGCTGTAGTAGAACCTTTCCAGCAACCTTGAGATGCTAAATAATTGCTCACAGTTGAATGTTTGACCCTGATCTACTCACATTCAATTGAAGAAGAAAATAAACTCTTGACACCTGTCCACAGTGAACACATGGTACTGATTAACCAACAAAAGGGCCTTAAGAGACAGAAATAATAGTGATAGGTGAGAGGATGAACAGGTGATAACATTCACACCATGTTGTTGGGGGGAGAACAAACAAAACAATGTCATCTTTTAACCCCATTTTCACCTCATAGGTGAAAAACAAAGGCAGTAATATAATCTACAGTCAAGGGTTATGTTTACATGTTTGCATATAAATTCAAAAAGTAATTTGAAAAAGTAAACCATTTACAATATAATATTTATCAGTGTGTTTTTTTGAACTGCTGTTATGTGAATATTCACCTGAATACCATATCTATTCTTTACTTTTTGTGCAGTCTGGTAATGCAACGGTGCAGGCAAATGGTTAGTGATGGTAATACACTACTGACTTGTTTACAATAGAAGCTGTGGAATACGGCACTTCAACATCACTGCTCATCTCAAACTGTTTTCCATCTATAAGGGTCCCAGGTGAGAGACACTAAAACCCAAAACCGAGTCAGTGTGCGGTATAGACACACACCCCTGACACAAGTCAGTTAGGAGCTGTAGAACCTATTCATCATCAAATATTAATCACGATCACGATTTTGGCTTCCCACAATTAAATGAACATGATCATCACGATATCATCGCATTCAAATAAATAAATAAATACTTTGTGAAAAATGTTTGCTCAGTATGTTTTAAATGTTTTTCAATTCAGGTCTCAGTATGCTTCAACCGAACTAGGTTGCACAAGGTATTGTAGGATTGGGGTCTGGTTACATGCTCTACCATAGAGAGAACAAACTCCTCATTTTGGCTACTCGTGATTTTAATTTTATTCACCCACATGACACAGAACATGTTTGGTTATTTATGAAATAATACAATGGTGTCTTCTTAGCTACTGCTGAGTTCATATGATGATACCAAATGCAGACTGTGGCAGTTAAAATGAAATAAACGACATTAGTCCCTCTCCGCTTTGTGCTGTTGCTATCCCTTGATTGTTAAGCAGAGGTTGCTGCATTAACTCACAGTACCACAACCTCATTACAGTGTGGCGCTTTGCCTGTGTCTCGTGAACATGATCTCTTATGCTCATTAGATAAAAAGGCCCTCTATTTTCTAAAGCATGTGACCACATGGTATTTCCACTGTGAACTTATGACAAGCATTTAGAAGTATCCTCTTTGTTGGATTACCTAGTGCCTGTTTACAGGCAATATACTTTACAGTTGACTGACTGTAAAGGGATAGTAAATAATGTTTGTAAGCAACGCAAAAGTAGCACTTTCACTACTCAACATGGTGATATCACACCATCATGGTGCACTCTTTATATACAAATAGCGCTGACGCATCCCCTTTATATACACTTTGTGAATATAGAAAAAAGTTTAGATACCAAGCACAAATGGGCACAGATTAAAAAGACAAGCGGCCTCATGACCCTTGATAGTGGTCATTCTTGCTTTCTGTCAGGAAAATATAAAAAATATACTAGATGTAGGCTATGCCAGATGTCCAGCTGAAAAACCCAACATTTCAGATGTCTAAAATCTATTTTGGGGGGGGTGGAATCAATACAACATAGTATCGCAATACTTTACGTAGCAATACTGTATCGATACACAGGCGCAAAGTATTGCTCTTTTATTATATATGTGTTGGTCAGTTTGCATATTTGACAATGTCAGTTTCAGCAATAAAATTGAAGTGACATTTTCTTTAAAAAAAACAAACAGATGTTGACAAAGTTTCCTTTTGGGAACATAATTTGAAATTGGGAAAAATTTGAATTTGGAGGGGGAAAAAAAAGGTAATAAATGCATATAAAATTTTAATATGTTTAAAATCACAATAATACCGTATCATAACATTAGTATCGTGAGGATATTTTAACGAGAGGCGTCTGGTGATTCCCACCCCTAAAATCTATGTAGGTAAAGTTTTACTAATAGGCAGATATGTACAAAGTAATTCATTTTGCATTCATAGACACCAGTCTATCCCCTCTATCAAACAGGTTTTAACAGCTGTCACCACGTTGCACACACTGAAATACTAGACGTCCCAACAAGCACTTATATTGATCAGCAAAGCATTGATAGAGTGACACATACTGTTACACTTCTCATTAAACTAGCCATGAGCACAGTAGCAGAGTGAGCTGTTTTACACTAACCAGTTATTTCTGTCCTCACCAGTTTCCGGACAAAAGCATCTACCGTGTTATTAAAATCCAGGGCTCTGACCAGATCGCTGGATGCATATAGGTAATTACGTACTGCCTGCTGGAATAGATGTTTATTTCTTGGGATGTTGGACATTTTCCACCCATCACTTTTGTGATTCATGCAACTTATTCTTGTTATGGTGCTTTTCCCATAAACTCTCAATTATTCTGTTTTGATTACTGCCTCAGTATTACTGCCTGTGCAGCATAACATCACATGACAACATGTTCCAAAGTCTTGCCTCCCCACCCCCATCAACAACCAATATTACACACTAATATAACTGCAGGGAAAACACAGTTTACACATTTATTTATCGACCACACTATGCTGACTGTCATCTGGCATTACAACCCACAACCTTGCTTTTGTGGCCTTGCTAATGATAAGCTGAGGAATGTGACACATGTACAGCAGTTAGGACTGTCTATGCAAAGGGGAATCACACATACAACATAGCAGTACAGTGCTGGACTGTACTCATGGTGTTGGTTCACAGTATTCACAGATGGTAACCGATTGCAGCTTCGCCACCATGAATATTTGAGACAGAGTAAGCTGCGAAACTTTAATACCAGCGTATCTCTACTTACAAGAAACACTTAACTTTGTACTATTTTAGTGGTTTATACTATCACAGAAATTACAAATAGAAACAGCAGTTTTCTTAGGTCTAGCAACATGAACTGAAACTACAAAAACAGCCGCACATAACAGCAGTCACAATGCATTATACTTTTTAGACTAAAATCAGCAGATTGCCCATTGCAATTTTTCAGTTTAACATATGACAGCAAAAGAAATATCCACAATATATATAATTGTGTTTTGTTCAAAGGACTTTAAGTTCCATATCTTAAGTTTGTGTCTTTATACATTTTTATATCAGAACTTAAGAACTAAGAATATATTTTGATGTTCCTCTGGTCTGGTCTGTTTGATAATAAAACTTATTACCATGTTATTTTAGTGAGAACTCGTAAATAACTACAAATAACTAATATTAGGGAAATCTATTTGTTTTGTTAAGCGTTTTATCGGTCGGGCTCTAGAAAATATATTAACTTTTAGCTCAACAGGCAACAGTAAAAGTCTTGTTTTTCCCTTTCCAGTTTCACCAGGTCGGCTCTACTTGTTGTTGAGAGAGGATGTGCTTTAACGGCATTAGTGGTACGGTCAGGACCGAGGCACTCATAGATATGAGGCGCTTCCCAATAATGACGTCAACCCTGAAAGACCCTAGCAAGATAACTGACGCTAGCTAGCCAACCTAGACTAGATTCGGTATGCATTTTGACACAACGTTACTCACTATAAAAACATGTAAAAGAGCCGCTGAGGTCCCTTAAATACCGCCTTACATTTGCAGTTACTGTTTAATAACTGTAAGTTAGTGTAGTAACAGGTGACATGAGCTACTATCTACTACTGTGACTGTACAAAGTTAGACCAAGTCGATTTGATTCTGAAAATTCAAAAAAAGGTCTATCGATATTTTGGTAGCTATAATTATGGTTGCGCGTTAACATTATCTCGCAAAATTTTGCTATGTCAACTGAGTCACGTACAACGCCAGGTGCGAGCTAACACATATGAAGTAACGTTAATACAGAACTCACAAGATAAGACAACCAAACTAAACCTACCTAACTTATGTTAGGTAAACGTAGCTATCGTTAATGATCTAACTACGCATCATGTATAAAGAAATCAACCGGTCGCCGTGACAACACTGGAACATCAAACACAACACAGTGTCAAATGAAATCAGGTTGATATAGCAACTCACGAGTCCTAGCAGCGGCCCGGGTCCGAATACGACCCGCGGCCCTTTGCTGCATGTCATCCCCATAGACTAGCTTGCTAGCTATATAGCAAAAAATACCCCTTCTCTACCCCCATATTTCCTGTGAATCTGCAGTAAAATCTTTCAACACAAATAATATTTACCACCAAAGTTATCGTTAGCGCTGTTTAGCAGGACAATAAAATCACCACTAACCTCAGCTAGTAGCTACATGTATTACCCAAAGTGCTGACAGAGCTAGCTAGATACACGCAGCGTATGTTAAACCTTACACAGCGAAAAGCTCGCTAGCTAAGTTTGTAGCTAAGTTCTGACTTTGTATTACATCACATTCAAACTATCATTTCAAAGGTTGAGCTAAACAAATATCACCATAGACACCCTTCTCTCCAACACTTACCTTCACATAGAGTCACTATAAGTATAATCCAGGGCTTCTCTGAACATGTTATGGACTCATAAATCCATACCATGCACAGTTCGCCTGCATTGCTGCCATCTTGTCCTAGACGACAGGAAGGGAGAGCTCGCTCTCGGTAACACCACCATCTCCCACATTTTAAACTTTAAGTAACTCTTTCATATGAGCGCCCAGAAACACCACATCGAGCCCTGGTTGTAGCTACAAAGTTCAAATTCGTCTCCTTCCTCTTTGGGCGAAGTGGCCCATCTCTGAAAGGGTGTCCGTTACCCCGTTTAGACGTGTTGTTCCACGGCCCTGCCAGCCTCTAACATGTCCCTTTTCTCTGACTGCAAGCAAATGTTTGTGAACTGACGGCATTGGTGAGACCAGGGTAATCGATCACCGAGCACACACATTCACTGAGATTCTCGATTCAGACTTACAGTGTAGCCTACAATAAACGAACGCAGCGGAATTCAATGACATTTATTTATTTATTTATTTATTTATTTATTTATTTATTTATTTATTTATTTATTTATTTATTTATTTATTTAACAGGGACAATGAACCGTCGTTGATTGTCCCATAATAAGCTCAACAGCAACAATCATATAGATAAATCCACCCACATTCAGCACAATACAATAGGCTACAACAGACAACATATGGGGAAATAATCTTCCAGGCTACGACTGAACTGAACTGAAATGTTAGGCTATGTGTATTTAAAAGGATGTGAGGAATAAAGATGTGGATTACTTTGATCTGATGGGTCACATTTGACTTGTGAATAAAACATATTAAAGTTAAGGGGTTTGTGTTCAGCATTTGCCATTTACTCCTCTATATGCTGATGTGATATCTGTACAATTACATTCTCAATAAACAAAACCTGAAAGTTCTGCATTAGAATAAAGAGCTGGAAAGGATATGCAATGACAAAGCGTGGTATCAACTGAATCTGCATTTTATTTTACTGCTTGCTCAAAGGTATACAAAAACGTTTTAACAAATGTTAGGCCATGTATAATGTAGTGAATCAAATAATTTATCTGAAATGTGATTCTATTTGATATTTGAAAATGCAATGGAACCTAATGATGATAACCAGTGTTACCAATACTAATTCCTTTTCTTTCTTCTTTAGCCAAATGTCAAGAGCAGAGAGTTCTTAAGGAAAATGGGTCGGGGATCATAAGCTGAAGTCTACTGCTCAGACAGTCAGGAGGCACCCAGCTGACAAACAAAGCTGCATAAACCCCCTGTGTCTGACAAGACAGCTGCAGGCCTAATCTAGTCCCCCAAAATGCAATTGTTTTACCCAGTCCATATGTCTCCTAATTACAGACAACAAACGACCAGACCTAGTGAGCTTGAAAGCAGGTGTGAACACCTCTTGTTTAACCTGGTGTATCATGAGTAAACACAGCTGGGGTGGTAATAGTAGAAGCAGTGTAGCCCACACGTATTGAACCTCTCATGAAAGACAAAGGCATACTTCATGGAGTGCTTCATATGTTGTCCCTCCCAACCTCATCCCAGTCAGTGCATGGTTATCTTCCACATGTAGACAGACATATTATTCAATGCTGTGGCAAAGAAGCCCCTTATTAAAAATACCCTATAAGTAACTATAGCCTACACGAGATGAGTGTTCTTAATATGTGAGAAAAAGACACTTGCTCACTTGTAATCAGGTAACTGCTCTGTGGTCTTTTGCTCTGGTCTGTTTCGAGTTGTTGGCCAGATACTATGGGCCAGATCCACCTACATCCATGAGATGCACACAAGCGCGCGCTCTCGATGACTAGGCCTAGCATTTGTCTTCCCCTACTGGCCAGCAAGGTGACCAGCATTTTGCAGTAGGTCTACAAAAAGCTGATAGATATTTTGAGATTTTAGTAACCATAACAAAATAGTGTATAGTTAGTCTCACATACAAAGTGGCTTGACGATCATAACATAAACATTACGGAGTTATAGGCATAGCCCACAAATATATGTAGGCTATTTGTCCGATGGCCACTGCGAGAAGCCGCCTATCGGCCAAACTCAGGTACTTGGTTTCCAGTGTCAGGAGTCACCTGAATACACGTGTTGACATAACACACTATAGTAAAACATTATTTGCCGATGTTTTTGTTTTGACACAGTAGGCTACAATTATTTTTTGTTACATATTTAGCTTAGACTAGATCGATAAACAAAAGCCTAAGTGCTGCACAATAAACACACTCTATATTTATACATTAATTTGCTCCCAATTTTAAAAGTAATTCCCCATGTGAGGGTACCAAAATGATTCATCTGGTGTGTGTATGATCTGAATTAAGGTAGTCTAGACTCAAGCCACATTTTAGAATTAAGGTGTTTTAGTCCGATTAGCTTTAATAAATATACAGTCTATGGCTTTGAGTCATGTTTTTATTTGAAGGATTCTCACCGGACGTGCTATTGTTGTAGCTGTTGGCTGAGCGGAAGTTGGAACTCATTTCACGCCATTTTGAGATATCGGCCAGGCATTGGGCAACTAGCTAGCTAGTTTCTTGTGGGCAATGTGATCGACCCAGTCGAAGCTATGCCGATTACTTAGTCGTTTTTTTTAAGATTACCATCACTTTATTATTTGAGAGTTAATCCGATTGATATACCATCTCTAACCTTGAGTACTCTTCCAGCCATGGCCACCGAAGGAGCAGCCGACCAGGTAACGTTAGCTGCATGCAGTTCGGCTGAGGGGCAAGCTAACCCTTGACACGCTAGCATAATTTAGCTTGTGTTTTAATCTTGGATAACGGTAGTATGTAGACACTGTTCTAATATATGGATTATGTTATGTTTATACGCAAGTGTTAGATAATATTTCACAATTACGGAGATTGTTTAAATTGGGGTTTGTCGAGTTGAAGCTAGCTAACGTTAGCCTGTCGTACGCCATATCTGGCTGGCTAACTGTAGCATTGTCCGTCGCGAACGCGTTGAGGTAACTTAACAGTTTCTATCCGTTAACCTCATACTCACTTTCAAGTATTACTAGCTAGTTATTCAACATAACTGATTAACAGTGCTGGATGGCTCTCAATGGCGGCAAGTATGAACACCTAACGTTACCTAACTAGTGTAAGGGTTAAACGGTTTTCTGTGTTTGTAACTTGATTTACCTGCGAACCCGCAATGTTTGTGCTCCTTATATTTCTGCAACACACTGCAGGGGCGTGGCCAACAATTCAGGACCCATTAATTAATGCTTAACTCACTATTTACCGTTAGCGTTATGTTGACCCTCCCACCACACCACAAAACACTGCAAGCCTATTCAGCAGCATAACCCTTTTCCCCCCATGCCTTTGTGTTGTCTTGCAGGCAGCGGCAGAATATATTCCAGAGAAGGTGAAGAAGGCAGAGAAGAAGTTGGAAGAAAACCCATATGACCTTGACGCATGGAGCATTCTGATTCGAGAAGCACAGGTTTAGTGACACAGAGTTGTATTCCTGGGGTTAAGCAAACTGGGAATACGGGTGGGGGGGTTGATGCAAAATATTATTAAAATACAAAGTACTCTCTCGTATGGTTTATTTTCACATGTTAAATAGTTTGGCATGTAAATGCATTCTCCTTCTTTAGAACCAGCCCATAGATAAAGCAAGGAAGACGTATGAGCGACTTGTCACGCAGTTCCCAAGTTCTGGCAGATTCTGGAAACTGTTCATTGAAGCTGAGGTTAATACTTTTTAAATTTTCTTTAGTGTGCATGGCTGGGGATTTTTCTAACATGATCAACAATGTGATTTTCACACAAACAGAATGTCTCATTAAGTCACAATTCTTGCTTTGAGTCACTTGACCTGACTACTTTTTAGGGTTGCACTTATCACCTCAAGTTTATTACTGATTAAGGGTAAACAATAAACATTTTGACAGTTGAAAGCATCTGCCTAAAAATATCCTACACTGTGAAGGACCAGCAATGAACATTTATGTAGAATGACGTTAAACACTTTTAATTTGTCAGGCTCTAGACTCATGAAGAATTGTGCCTTTTAAACAAACAAAGGACAAATTAGCTCTAACCATTTCTTTTTCAGAAAATTCTTATGTTCCCAGGATTTCAAAAATATTTCTTTTATGCGTCATATTTAAATGGGGTAAAGTGCATTTGTTGCATGTTTGCTCTGCAACAGTATTAAAACTATTTTAATGGTATTGGAGTGCATTAGCCTTTTATTCACTTGTCGTGTCAATTTATTGCCTCCTGTGTCATTTCTTTTGGGTAATTTTATAAACAAATATTTTAATGTGTGGCCCAATCAATCCTTGAGACATTTGTCCCCTCTCCTGAATATACGACCAGCAACCCATTTCCCTTGATACCATCAACAGGCTTTGCTGTCATGCAATAAGCTACTGATATGATGATTCATTTCCCCTTGCACATCATCGTTTTTTCTAACCCGGTGAAGTCATTTTCTGATGCCCCTAACCGTTGCAGGTGACTACTGCAGTTGTTGTTAAACACATTGCACAATGTTTAGCAGCATTATCAAGCATCAGGATTAAGCTTCTAGTTTAAAGTCCAATATGTAGTTCTGGATAATGATTACCTCTGGGCTTGGAGTTGAATGTTGCTGTATGTTGAGTTTGTAGTGATTTGTTGTTGTGGGGCTGCTCCCCTGGGAGAAGCTTACCCTGCCCCCTCCTATTCCCCGTACCCTCGCCCCCAGTTTTCACCCACTTGGATTACCCAGTGCACTTAAAGGCCTGGTGTCATATGTAATGAAATAGATTTACATATGTTGTGAAATGGAAAAAAGAACACATTGCTGTCTTTGCCAAATGGACTAGGCTTCTCATAAACAATCCTCCTACACAGGAGATGAAATTTGCAGCAGCTACCAGCTTAATGCTGGTTAAATATGCAAGTTGCTGGTAGATTTGCTTCACTCACCAGCCAACAAAAACCATGGCGATCTATTGAGTGGCTGGTGAAATTTGAATATTCGCTAGCCATTTGGTCAGCGGCGAACCAAAGATAATTTTGCACCCTCCAGCCAGCTACAGTTGGCAATAACTGAACATCAGTAAAGCATCAGTGTCATTCGCCACACTAATATATTACCCTGTCTGACAGAGATGTCAGGCAGCACAACATAAAGACAGAGCAGAGGCGTCACTACAGCTAGTAGGGATAATTTATTTGTTGATCTTAAAGCGTATACAAAAGAATAGAGAGATTAAATTAAAGTACATTTGAACATGTCATCTTAGTGTTATTTACAACAAAAATAAGGCAAATATAAGGATCCAGCTCTAATGGTTTATTGCCAAGTTATAAGTATCAATTTTTTATTTTATTTTTAGTAGAAAGTTAAGTGCAAAGTGGCCTGTCTCTTCAAATAAATATTTATTTATCATTCAGTTCCGACATCGTTTCACCTATTTAATATTTAGCCATCACCTCTCCCAACTTAACTACAAACCACAATTCAGCCCAAAACATAGCTCAAGATACTGTTTGGGCATATATTTTTGCTGCAATGAGAGACTGGACATTTGAATTGGCATGAAGTTGTTAATTTATTTAGGCTATTTGATCCCAGCTAGATATTTAAAAGCAGACTGTTGTTCTAAAATCTCAATTTTTAAACATAGGCATATGTTAGCAGTGCATTTTAATAGCTTGCAAATCATAGTGTAAAGACATTCTTTTATTTGGTAAGTATGTGAATTAGCCCTTATTGCCACCCCCCCACCCCCCTCCATGAGAACTACATGTAGGTTTGAACTTTGAATTAACTGACGTGTTGGAAACCCTCATGCCCCCACAAAAGTGAAATCCATTGTACTCTGCACTTTTTATCCCATAGAATCCTAAGCACTTTTCATAAAGATCACAGCGTGCCCTTGTGTTTGTGTGAGAGTCTGGTTCTCTTGAGATTTTACATTATTATTACCTTATTTGTAAAAGTTGCACACTAGGCAAATTATAGTCTTTTTCATTGGTCACTTCTTTTAGATAGTCCAGCTCACTGAATTGGCCAGTGGAGAAAACATGCTAGCACATGTCTGACATGATACTTGAGTTTATTGTTGACCCCCCCCCCCCCCCCTCCCCGTAACATGATGTTTAGAAACATGACATGTCACATGCAGTGTGTGGGAAGTGCATATTGAGGCAACTTCCCCAGTCTGTCAGTCTTCGAGACTATTTCAGGATAGTTTTTGTTGTGTTTTTTTGTTCTTTTGATGGTTTTCTTTATATTACAGCATGGGCAGGATGCTCTATGACAGAGATCAAATGTATTGTTTATCTTGAGGGAGAAACCAGCAGGAACAAACAACTTATTAGTCTTTATTTTGTCATAGTAAGGAAATGTGACATTGTTATTGCTCGTATTTGCAATATTGTACTGCATAAATGATTTAAAAGCATTAACCAAATGCAGTTGAGTTTCTGTGTGTGCACAGTTTCACTCTTAATTGCGATGTAGAATTCTAACTATCAGTCAGTTCTATGCATCTACTGGGTGCTTGACCTGAGCAAATTGGATCACAGTAGTATAACTATTGAGTTTATATTATGTAACTATTATTTGAACTTTCTTTTATCATAGTAGGTAAATGGTGTGCGTAAAGGATCTTAAAGGGGTGTGTGTTGTTTTTCTGGCAGTGATCTTTAGCAGAGTTTGTGCTTCATGATGTTATGTAACCAGGTACCAAAGTCTCACACTTAAAGTGGCCACTTGACGTGTAGTAACCTCTCCCTCCTGGAGGGGCATCTAAAGAGATCCGTTACCATCTCACCAGCCTGTTGTATCATCAACTACCGCACTTTATATAGCTGATCTATTTTAGGGTAGCACATGGAGAAACATTTATGTCCCTGATTTGCATCAGTTGTTGCAAAGGCTCAGATTTAACTGATTCTGGAAGACTACATCTGATTATATTACATAAGTATTTACACCTTCATTGTAACCAAATGTTTCACACATTGAAAAACATTAACAAAAAAATCTTGCTTTTAGTCATGGTCAGGAAGGCTTAATAGTCATATTCCCGATTGTATATCTGAGGCAGTAAGTGATATTTTGCAGCTGATTTGACTGATTTCTTGGCTAAAAATAAACAGTGAATGCATTCTCTAAACACCACACACACTTGTCTCTCTATTACTATCAGATTCACATTTGCCTGGTCTGTTTTTTTAATGAAGGTAAAGTTAAATTTGTGTAGATGTTGCAGTACCTGGAATGAGTAATGTAGGTCAGTCTTTTTTTAGGAATGCACTCTACACTGCAGTTGGCATTACTGCATAGTTTTACAAGAATCCATCGTTAGCAAATTTGTTTCTTAGAGAAAATACTTTTGGGTAGGTCTAGTGTAGAGGTTGAACCAAATTTGAGTTTAAGGTTGGCCACTTGCGTGAAATGCATGCAGAATCTTAGAATATTGCATTGCTTTGTTTATAAATAGCGTAATTATTAAAATTACCTTTACATCTTTAATTGTTAAATGTGTAAATGCATTTTTTTTTACGTTTTGTACTGTATTTGTACATTTCAATATAGATGCAGCTACATTTGCTTATATATATTTTTATGTCCCACTGGACAGTTAAGAGGTGACCGGATACAAGGAGAGAAGGAGGGGGGGGGATCGAACAATGGACTTTGCTATCACAGTATGTGGAGTGTGTCTCAACCAACGGGCCACACACCTTGATAAATGTATGTTTACATTTTGTGACAGGTTACTTAACCAATCCAATATGGTGGAATTCATTCAATAATCTATATATTTGACAAAATTCCGTAAAACTCATTGTGTAGGCATGCTTTTACACGTACCTGCAATGCAATGTTAATAATTTGACCATTTCAATGCAACAAAACGTTCTTACAGCAGTCCATTGTATTTTCTCAGTGTCTTGGTAATGTTTGCCACCTATGTAAACTATTATTTCATGTCACTTCGAGGCTGGTTTAGTTCAGCTTTTTCACTTTGTAGAACACTTTGATGCAAATACAATGGTATTGGTCTACCCACGTGGAGTGCTAATACCACAGAAACAACAGCCTACCTGTCTGTACTGGAGGGTACTGTGAGACTGTTGCATCAACAGTTGGCCATATAACATGTATTGCTGCAACAGTGTAAGGTTACATGAACACCTAAATACTAATATACAAATAGCACTCATTTTGTCAGGATTTCTTCTGTAACACATGGGCACTGGTGTTTTTCTGGGTTGTGTGGCGCAATCTGCAAAGAAAATAAACCCCTTTTTAAAAGTAGTTTGTCATTCTTGTGTGAATTTCACTTTGTTGATCTTAAAGGTCCCGTGTATGTGTATGTGACTGGTCACATTTGCATGAATGCATGTATCCTGCAAGCCATAAAAGTAGAAGGGACTTTTGAATTAACATTGCATTTACACTCTTATTTGCAGATCAAGGCAAAAAACTATGACAAGGTAGAAAAGGTAAGTGTCCATCACAGTCATGGAAGCTGACGTGATGTGTGATTTTGATAATCGGCAACGGTCATCTGACTGTTTATAATTAGTCTATCTCTTTAATACTGTAATGATTTCAACTAGAATATGCATTCACAAAATTGTAGTGTCCATCATTTTTGTATTGCAAGGCCTCTAAAACATACACGTGAAAGGCATGTCGTTTTGGTCCCAACAAGCACAAAAAGTGTGCAGATGGCAGAAAATGTCTATTTTGAACGTGAGTGAAGTGCCTTTGATGTGCGAGTTGGTTTCCCTGCATACTGGTGTGCCACCATAGCTATTATTTTGCACCTTCTGTTTAATACTATTATAGCTGTATTATTAGGTTAAAAATATTCATTATTTCACCTCTATGTTGATAATATATTTTTTATATGTATAACCATAATTGTATTTTCATGGAAATGTTCAACCGATTACACTAATAACCTCAGCGTTGGCTTGGAATTTGTTGGTTCTCACTGGTTTTCCACTTTTCATAAATTTTTTGAGTGTGTCATGTTTAGTTTTTGCCTGAAAGTCAAGTTCAACATATCAAGACAACATCCCTTTAAACGAGCTTCAGACTCTGGTGTATTCATTCAAGGCTGGAGGAGCCCACTGAAATGTGGGGCACATCTGTGGGCTGTCTAGTGAAGCAGAATAACTAAAGTGCACCATATAACTGTGTGAAGTAAAACCTTTAACCTCCCCCCAAATCTGGCATATGCTTAAATTGAAACCGCTTTTCTGGTAATCCTCCTACATGGGATATGCCACTAATGAGCTGCATGCGAGTTTTGAGCATGGGTTTACAAAGCCAAATAAATGGGACACTGAAGATGGGTGGCTGTCAAGTATGTTAATATGAGTTTGTGTCTGTATTCTAGTTATTTAATCTTATGTGCTTGCCACTGTAGTTGTTTCAGAGATGCCTAATGAAAGTCTTGCACATCGACCTCTGGAAATGTTACCTCTCATATGTTCGAGAGACCAAAGGGAAGCTGCCCAGCTACAAGTAAGAGAGCATGCTGCATAGTGGGTTTAAGCATGTTGACATACTGCTGTACTGTAAAATACACATACATTATCTAATTTTCATTTCTTTCTTATTTTCAGAGAGAAGATGGCCCAGGCGTATGACTTTGCCCTGGATAAAATTGGCATGGAAATTATGTCTTACCAGGTACACATATCTGAGCTATTCATTTGTACCCGTGTGTATACATTTCTGTTAATGTCTGTCCCCTAACAGCTATTCTTTCATCTACTCAGATTTGGGTGGACTACATCAACTTCCTCAAAGGAGTGTAAGTGTTTTTTTTGCCCCTGTATATTGTGAGAATTCATGAACTGTTAGCCATCTCTGAAATGTCGACATTTTTGTTTTGTGTTCCATTAGTGAGGCGGTGGGCTCGTACGCAGAGAACCAAAGAATCACTGCAGTACGGCGGGTGTACCAGAGAGGCTGTGTGAACCCTATGATCAACATTGAGCAGCTCTGGAGGGATTATAGCAAATATGAGGAGGTGAGTGATGCGCCCAGGCCTCTGTCTACCTATGCTTTATATGTTTGCATATATGAATATGGAGTTTTAGCTAATAAAATGTGAGAGTGATGGAGCACTAGACTGACTTTTCTATTTCGTGAAAAGGGAATCAATGTGCACTTGGCCAAAAAAATGATTGAGGACCGAAGTAGGGACTACATGAATGCCAGGAGAGTGGCAAAGGTGAGCGTCACAAACATGCACAGACGTCTTTTGAATCCTTGTGCTGTCTTTGTAAACTATTAGAGATTGCTTGCATGCTTTGTGTATTTCAGGAGTATGAGACTGTGATGAAGGGGCTGGACAGGAATGCACCATCAGTACCGCCCCAGAACTCCCCTCAGGAAGCCCAGCAAGTGGAAATGTGGAAGAAGTACATCCAGTGGGAAAAAAGCAACCCGCTGCGCACAGAAGACCAGACCCTCATCACAAAGAGAGGTGACTAATTATGCTCAGGATGTGCTGTGTTGGAGTTTGTAAATCTTTGCAAATATGCCCCAATTGGCCTGTGATTCCAGTAATTACGCTAGTATGCAATTTTAATCATGTTTTGAGCATAACTCAATAGAGATACATAATATATGAAGCTTTTTCTTCTGTTAGATTGTAGCCACTAGAGGGCATAGCTTTTCTCCCCACTCACGGTTTAAATGCTTTGATTTTGTATTTTATGAATCTGTCAATTGCTGTTGTTGTGTGTTGCAGTGATGTTTGCCTATGAGCAGTGCCTGCTGGTGCTGGGCCACCATCCTGACGTTTGGTATGAGGCAGCACAGTACCTGGAGCAGTCCAGCAAACTGCTGGCAGAGAAAGGGGTAAGAGAGAAAAAAACTTTAATTTCAAACCCCTGTTGAGTATACTTCAAAGGAGTCAAACTTAAAACTGTTCTATAATTGTTTGCATGTTTTTTTCTCTCAGGATATGAATAATTCCAAGCTGTTTAGTGACGAGGCAGCTAACATCTACGAGCGTGCCATCGGCACCCTTCTGAAGAAGAACATGCTGCTGTACTTTTCATTTGCAGACTATGAAGAAGTGAGCGTCCAGTTGCTTACTCGGCACAAATTGTAATCAACATAGTTAGACTAGCTGGGACTTATTGGGATGTATCTCTGGCTTTCCTCATAGAGTCGCATGAAGTACGAGAAGGTCCACAGCATCTATAACAAACTGCTGGCCATTGAGGACATTGACCCCACGCTGGTCTACATTCAGTACATGAAGTTTGCCAGGAGGGCAGAAGGGATCAAGTCAGGTCGCACCATCTTCAAAAAAGCCAGAGAGGATCTACGCACGCGGCACCATGTGTATGTGACAGCAGCACTGATGGAGTACTACTGCAGCAAGGTAGGTACACATAATCACATGTTAGTGTATGGACAATGTAACTAAAATCAATCTAAATTTTTTTTTTTTTTTTTTGCTAAACTCTTTTCATCTTTCCTTCACCAAAGGATAAATCGGTAGCCTTCAAGATTTTTGAACTTGGTTTGAAGAAATACGGGGACATTCCAGAGTACATACTGGCATACATTGATTACCTCTCACACCTTAATGGTAGGTTATGTGTAATAAAATGCAGAGCTAATACACAGAGTGTAAGAAAAGACATTCTTTACTACTAATCCATTAATCTGAAAGAAAATGGCAGCAGTAATGTCCTGGTGTCATCTCTTGATGAAATGAAAGCTTTTTCCATAATTGTCATAGCAATGGAAGATAAATGTGTAACCCTGTTTTTTGTCTTCCTCTACTACTTCAGAGGATAACAACACCAGGGTACTGTTTGAGCGCGTCCTCACCTCAGGAAGCTTGTCGCCAGAAAAGTCAGGGTAATGTCAAGGATTGATTAAGTTGCGTACACGTGTGCAAGTGGCGTTATGATCCATATGTCTAATGGCGTTTGTTGATTTTAGTTTTTCTTAAATCCTTCAGCGAGATCTGGGCTCGGTTCCTGGCTTTTGAGAGCAACATAGGAGACCTTGCCAGTATCCTGAAAGTGGAGCGCAGGCGTTTCACTGCCTTCAAGGACGAGTATGAGGGCAAAGAAACAGCCTTGCTGGTAGATAGATACAAGTTCATGGACCTGTATCCCTGCTCTACTAGTGAACTTAAGGCCCTTGGATATAAGGTGTGTATAAGATGACCCATGATGCCATCTCCTGCTGCCAAACCAAGGCTTTTTTTTACTTTAACTGATATTTAAACTGTTTCCACTATGTGTTTGTAGGATGTGTCGCGGGCCAAACTGGCAGCAATGCTCCCAGAGACTGTGGTGACGCCCTCTGCGCCTTCACTAAAGGATGAAGCTGACCGAAAACCCGAGTACCCCAAACCTGACACCAATCAGATGATCCCCTTCCAGCCACGTCACCTTGCCCGTATGTAGTCCATAGCCGCCCAACCTCTTCTCTCCACTCCACAGGATGTTGTAACAAATCAGTTCAACTCCGTGTTTATGAATGAGGATGTTGCTATGCGTCTCCACCACTGTCTCTCCTGCATTTACTTTACACATAAAAGGTTCCATCTTTAATGTGTTCCCCTCCACAGCTCCTGGTTTACACCCTGTCCCTGGTGGAGTTTTCCCAGTCCCTCCAGCTGCTGTTCTCCTAATGAAGCTGCTCCCTCCGCCTACGTGCTTCACTGTGAGTAGCAGCAGTTTAATACTATCCAGCTCATATTTACTGGTATAAAAGATGAAGAGGAGCAGAATGCAATACGTTTGGGATTTTTTTTCGCTGCAGGGACCCTTTGTTCAAGTGGATGAGATCATGGAAACATTCAGGAGATGCACACTTCCTGAGAGTAAGTTGCATTTGTTAGCGCTTTGGATGACTCCAGACCATTTCTATTTTTAGCTATGCTACCATTGTGGTAGCTGGGCATCAGTCTGGAACCTCTCGGTTCATTTTCAATTTTTATGGGGCGTTAACACAGGCACAGACCAGAATATCTCTGGACACAATTAAATAGACCTGAAAGCAGTTTTGAAGCAAGGAAAAAAATGGTTGCCTGGTCACAAATTCTCAAATTACAGCTAAACAGTAAACTAAACTGCATTTCCGAAAACATTTTAGGCTAGAAATAGGCTATGCAGTAACAGAATCCTGATTCATATTTGATCAGCACCGCTGATTTTGACAGTTTGATCTGAGCACCTCAGCTCAATCAAAAATGTCTGTTAATTTCTGTCTATTTTTTGGTAAGTGGGATGCTCATCTGTCAGTCATGGTGTAAAACCAGCCTCATGTTAGATAAATGGCTGTGATAAGCCCGTCCAGGTTCTGGCCGGCTGAGTGGGAAGGGGACCAGACGCATTGGCCAAAATAAATGAAACTTACTGTAAGCTTGCAGATTCTTCTTGTATAATCAAAATTCAATAAACACATTGTTAAAAAAAAGAAAAAGCTTGCAGATTCCTCTGGTTTCCAGGCTAACAACCTGGCTCTGGTGATGGAAATGTCAGTCAGATGTTTGGTTTATCGAGTGAACAAAACCAACAGGCTTAAAGTAAACTATCTTAACAACTGATAGATGAAGTGGCATAAAATGTGTTGGTGTGTCAAAATTGTTTTGCCCACTATTTGACATGCCACTGATGTATTTTCTGTCTATAGCTGTTGATGCTGCTGTAGAGCTGATCACTGGAAGACAGCCCGATGCAGGAGGAGAGGGTAATGGATCCATGGAGAACCATGCTGTTGCCAAGTCACTCAAGAGGCCTAACGCAGACTCCGATGAGGAGGACGACAAAGGAGCTGTGGCTCCTCCCATACACGACATCTACCGTGCACGCCAACAGAAGAGGATTCGATAAACCATCTAAACACACACTAAACCCAAATAGAATGTAATCTTAACAGGTGGTCGTGTGGGGTAAATGTACATGTTCACATTTCTGAGTGCGTCTGACAGATTATACATCCGTTTATTTCTGTACAGAAGACAAGCATACACACTCACACAGACATATAGACAGTATGTACACCTGAGTGTTTTCGTGGCTTTTTTCGTTGTCAACAGTTTTTATTTTTAAAGACTGACCATTATACTGTACAAAATTTTTAATTCAACCATTGATTTTGGCACAGAGCTCAGTTTTGGCCTTGTGACGTTCCAGTGATGGCAAAGTGGAATCAAGCTTTTTTTAGATAACTTGAGGAAACACAATTCCTTTCAATAAAAATGGAAACAAGAATTCATCTAGATTGGCTTTTTTTATTTGATTGAATTGATGCTTTATGCTTCATTGCTGTCTTTCTCTGTAACTGACTGGGCATTTTATCAAGACCTCTTTTAGAACAGCCATGCCAGGCCTTATCATTACCACTAAGGGGCAGCATATGACACTTCATAAATCAAAAATCAATCATCCTTCCTTTGTTTAAATAATCAGTTCGCCTCTGACTGCACGATAACATAGGCTTAGATTTAGCCCATCTACATAAGGGAAGGATAGCTTTGAAACAAAAAAGGTTTTCTTCATTTTACATTTTAGCAATGTGGACTTTGAGTGTGAAAACATAAACTAAACTGTTTACTTTAAGCTTAAACTAATTTAGCCGTCATATCCAGACAGTTTCTTAGTTGTGACAAGCTACTTGACTGGGGGGAAAAATCATCTTGCACAGTGAACATTTTTTAATGCCGGCCAGCTGCTTTTTTCGCATTGGCCTGATTATATCATTATTTGTCTGCCCTGCACAGCCTTTGTTTGAAATATGTTGCAGCCTATCTTAGCTCTGAGCCTATTCCAAGGTAACACTGTGACATTAGTCGAAAACATGATTAAGTGTTTGGGGATTTTGCGTTCTAGCATCAAAGGCTAATGTCAGCCACCTAAAACAAAACAAAAAGTCTTGGAAAGGAAAGCAATACTCATTTTCTTATTTGAATTGATGAGCCACTCACTGCATTTTAAACTGGACTTGGGATGTTGACATGAAAGCTTATGTGTTTTGGACAAAAACAATGACAGAGTATGATAAACAGTATTAGCCTTTTATAAAACATGAACTCAACATTGCAGTTAGAGAAAAATAGTAGGAAACACAGTTCTGTTAGTTGACTGGGAATCTCAATAGCAAAAAATAGCCCTAGGTTTCACAATTGGTTTTCTTTGTTAAAAAGGAGGGGACTGTAAGTCTGTGCAAGGCCTGGGTAGGGGTCAATTAAGAATGGACACAACATACTGCAAACTGCCTGTTATATGGATAAATAACAAACCAGATTCCATTTGTTCTCTTTTTCTTTTTAGAATACACACATTTTGTATCTGCAATGAAAAGGGAAATGTACATGTATGAATGTTACACAATTCCAGTTGAATTTGATTACAATTTGCCAAAATACAAAGAAGATGTGTGGTCTAAACTTAGTCTGGGAATGCTTATGTCACCTGGAAATGTGGAAGCGATTTCCTCAGCTGATTAGAATGAATACATCAACCTTATTCAAAACAGAACCCTGACAATACCACTAAAACGTGGCTTTAGGTTTTAAGTTTAAAAAAACAAAAATAATAACTACAAACATCTGTTTTGCTGATATGTTCCAGCAAACACAAAAACCCAGAGGGCTGATTCTCATGAATGCCTCTGACTGTTTACTACAGCCCAACATCGGACTTTTAAATTTCCAGGTTCAAATTTCCGTTTGAGGGTTTCTAAAGACATGGCTCTACTGTCCATCACATTGTATATGGAAAACCACATGAACAGACACATTTTTATTGCTAACACTGTTCCTATTGCACAAGCACAAAGAATACATCCATTGAAAAGTGATATATGCAGACTTGTCCGAATGCCATCAAGACGCTTTGCAGTGTAAAAACTTTTTTTCTTTTTTTTACTTTCAAGAACATTTGGTTCATTTTGTCACGCAGGGAAAGTTACAGTCTCATATATAACTGACAAGGACATTTCATGTTAGTGTCCTGCATCAAATAATATATCTAAGAAATGAAACAAGCCCTTAAATATTGCAGCTCATTACAAGTTCCACAGTTAAAATTCACATTCTTGTTCAGTAGCCTAAACTATTTACATACAAGTAAATAAAATACAAATTCCACTGTGCAAATCTTCTCATAATTTACATCACATTTGCTTTTGTTCTTAATACCTACCTCTTTTTACATTATAATACATGATAATGATAATAAATATCACTTTAGCAACATGTTGACACTAGACAATCTTATTTCCAAAGTACTGAATAAAAATCTCTGGATGGCCTTTATAAAACTGTCCCAGCAGACGTCTCTTCTCTTTAGGGGAGAGTTTAGGGTTCTCATGGATGGTCTGGAGCAAGGACCAAAGTTCCTCTTTAGTGTTTTTTTGTGCATTTTCTGAGTAGGCCTTAGCACTCACTCTTGTGCAGTACGTTGGTCCTGCAGTAAAGAGAGATTGGCAAAACATAAAGGAAGTCTTCATCTTTATTTACACCAAAGTGAAGTGTTCTGTGGTCATACAAACAGCTGAATGAATATGAAAAATAGGAATATATCCAAGGAACATCTGCAAACCTGTTGTCACATCAGGATCCTTCCCTTTCACAATATTCATGATTCTGTCACTGACCATCTTATGCAATGAAACGGGAATCTGGTGGAAAAGAGAGCAATATAAGACATGAAGTTTCCATTTATCTTGACTGAAAGATCCAATATCAATACAAATACAATTATGATTAGTAGAATCCTGCTTCTGTGTACAAAGGCATTTCATCAACCCAATGTTTATTTTCTCTAGTGGAGATGTTGATTGTTACATCCCTCCTACTACTACCCTCCGACACACGCACACAGGAAAAAAAAAAGATGAATTAGGAACCCTCACTTTGAACAGATCGCAGTGGTTATCCATCATGAACAGAACCATCAAGTCCACCTTTCCTTTGGAGAGTCTCCGGCTGTAGACAATGGCACTTGAGAAAGACCTTTTCACTGCCATTCTGTTCTCAATCTGAGAGAGATATTTTTTGTGTTAACAAAGATCAACATACGTAGAATATGCATGTATTGACTTGAGCGAGAGAGGCACAAGTGCTCACTTCTTTGTGCAATTTGACCTCTTGTGGTTTGGCTGCGACAGCCATGAATCTCAGGAGCCTGCGGAGCTCCTCCCGGCTGCGAGAGTCCTGCAGCTTCAGGCTCAGCTGCAGAGCCTCTAGAGCTTGCTCTTGCTTGCCGTTCACTGACAACAGACCACAGAAAATACCAGAATGAAAAATTGTAATTAAACTGGCATGATATATGACAGTCATTCATTCCTATTTATGCATCACCATAAAACCCTCATCAACCCTTCTGAAAACAACAGGACAACAAAGAGATCTGCTTTTACCAAGTAGCTCGGAGATGCCAGAGTGGATGTCGAACATGTGGTTGCTGAGCAGAGGTGGCTGTTGTGTGTGTCCGTAATGCTGAGCCAGGACCTCGTAGATCAGACTCTTACACCGGAGCAGGTCGTCAGCACAACTGGCCAAACCTCGACTGACTTCCACCACCAGTTCATCAGGAAGAAACTCCAGACAGTCCACTGCCCCCGACAACCATTCATCTGCCCTGAGGGGAGAGGGAAGTGGAATGACTTTAACCCCAGCTGACAGATTGGTCAAAGTGAGAGAACAGAGAGACAGAAAGAACTATGGTGATTTAGGGAGAACTCGACTGCTTCTAAGCATGGACTTGGTCATTATTATTTTTCATATAACCAGTAGTTCATCAGGATTATTTATTTAAAGCTATAGTGCATAGTTTCTGTCTCCCCCATGAGGAATTTTAATGACAACAAAACTGTTGGCGCATCCACATGATACACGCCCCCACGCCCCCACCTTTCCTCCACACAGGTGCTAGTAGCCAAGAAGGACACGGAGGATTAAAAAAACATGATAGACTCTTGAGAAGAGTCAACCGTTACTTGAGCTTCAGTGCGGGAAAGTCATCAGATGACACAATCTTCTGAACATAGCAATGCTGAAAAATACAGAGAGAGTTGTGTGGAGCTGATATGTCTTAATCAGCTGTGTAGCAACTCATTTGACAATAGCCTGAATGTAGCGTATGTTTATTAATATCAAAAAGTTATGCACTAAAGCTTTCAGTAAAAATAGCAACACCACTATAAAAAAACAATTAAAAATAAAAGTCCTACATTCAAATTAGGGCTGCACGATATGTAAAAAACATCTGACTGTGATCAATTTAACTGATCGTGGGATTTGATTCATGATATAAATGATATTTTTTTATTATTCTCATTTCCATTGAAAACTATTCAGTACCAAACAAGGATTTTTTCTTAAGACTGTAGGATACGATTTGTAGGGCAGGACGTCTCTGCAGCACCACATTATTTCATTCAAAATGAAATAATTTTGCCTTTAACAAATATAGCGCCAAACAAAAAGAATAACAAAAATAAAAATAGTGCGCTGCCTGTAATTTGGCTATTGAACTAGTCCATATTGCAATTTGGAATAAAATGTGATTAACTGTGCAGCCCTAATTCAAAATGTCACTACAATAATTGTACAAATGTATTAGCAATAGAAAGTGTTAAAAGTAAATGTATAAAAAATGCAGAATGCCTCCTGTCAGTGTTATATTATTGGATCATTACTTTTGATGCATTAACATGTAAGTGGTAGTTTATTGTTTAAAATAACAAGCTCATTTTAACTGCCTCTTATAATACTTAGTAGTTTAATCTATACTGTAACAAATGCATCATATGCATATGCTTTATATTTACTGTAAGTAGCAACTATAGCATTTAAATAAATGTGGTGGAGTGAAAAAGTACAATAGGCCCCTCTGAAATGCATTGGAGGATAAGAAAGTACAACGTAGCTTTAAATAGACATTCTCAGAGTATTTCAAAATGAGACAGTAAAAGTACAGTACTTGAGTACCACCACTGCATAAATAACTTTTGTTTCAACACAATTTAAATGAATTACAGTCATTTAAATGGCTTTAATGTAGATACATTATTTTACCTTCAAAATTTTACACTTTAGAGGACTTACTGTGCTTCACTGAAGGCCTTGAGGACCTCTCTGTCTAGGTAGCTTGATGTATACAACAGGTCTGGGTCACTGTCCATGCCATGCAGGGGAGGATGTGATGTGTCTTTACCCTCTAACAGCTTCTCCAACAGGGAGAGCTCTATCAGCTGCAAAAGCCTGAACACCGCCTGCTGGTGCCAGACCTCATCAACAACTGTAAAAACAAAGAGTTAAAAGCCATATGGTTCATAGGTTCACAGATACAGACACATCATTTGGTGCGTGTAAACACGGTGCCGGTTTTATATCGTTCCCATCAGCCAAAAGACAACTTACGCTCTTGTGAGAGGCCGAGGTTGATCATCTGAGGAGTGATGGTGGAGCTTAGGTTGAGGTTTCCCAGGACATCCTCCAATGATTTGTCTGCTTTGACAGGGGAGTGGGTGGAGTAGCTCAGCACCCCTTGTCTTAAGAGTCACATAATAACAGCAATCAATGGAAATGATTGAGAGGGACAAATGTAATGTTGTTGTATATGTGATTCAGTCACAATTTAGTCCTGTTCTGATTTCGATCAACCAGGCAAAATAAATGCTCAATTTCCAGCATTGAATAAGTTCTGATCAACATCAAATAGGACACGTAAACACTTCTCTTCTCTCTCTTTTTTCTAGTATTTCCATGAAGACTTGACTTGGTCCATGTTGCAAATGACAAAAGTGTTATTTAAGATGTCAGAGAACATGGCTCCTCTGAATCTTTTGTCTCCCGTTAGTGAGGCCTGTTCTCTGGTCCAGCCTGGAGCTGTCACTCTCACAACAACACAAAGCAGAATTGAATTCGTCAGCCTCTATGTAAAGGGCAATCAACTTTTTTTAATTAGTTTAAAAGGACTAATTTGATATTTTGGAAAATACTTGTTGATTTTCTTGCGGAGAGTTCAATACTATTATCTCATATGAGAGTGGTATTGAACTTCTCATTTAACTCTCAGCATGAAAGCAAATAAAAATGTGTTAGAGCAACTAACTCCGTTTCATCTTTTAAAATTTATTTTTGATTTTGCACTTTGTTTTTGTATTTTAATTTAAAACTCATTGCCACACATTGGCAATGAGGGGGTTACTGGAATTTAACAGTATCAAGACATGATGGGACTTCAGGAGCCTCCGGTCACACCTCCCTAGTTTTGAAAGGCACCCTGTTTAAAACTATACTGGATTTGGGATTAGCTCTGGAGGAAGGAGATCAAAGCAAATCCAAAAAGAAGATGATCATTTTGATCATCTGAAGGTGATATGAAATGAGTACCTTTCATGTGACGGACTGTAGCTATTCTTGTTCCTGTTGATTCTCGGTGAGTCGTAGCCGCTCTCGATGGTGGTAGTGGAGAGAGAGTTGGTGTTGGTCAGCGATGATGGGGAGCCGGTCGTTGGGCTCAGGAACCTATACAAACTGCAACTACTGTCTTCAAATGTGGCTCGCTTCTTTTCCTTCCCAAAAACTTTAACGCCCACCGGCTCAAACACCCTGGAGTCCATCAGTGCCTGACAGAGACGGACGGCCTTGTAGCGAGGCACCGCCTCATCACCAAAAAAACGGTTCAGGGTGATGTGTGCCAGCACCACATCCACAGCCTCTGAGCCCAGGAAACAGTCATTGTAGGATTTGAGATTGTGGCGGCGGCTCTTAACCGCCACTCGAGTGTGGAGATTGGAGATGATGCTGCTCCATATATAGGTGGCCCGGAAAGGCTTCCCAGCCATGCCTTCTGATGGAGGAGGAGGACAGGAGAGAGTCAGTGGACAGAGGGTAGGAAAGGCAATCAGAAGCAAGGGGAATGAGGATTAAAGTAGACGTGAAAAACTCTGATATCAGCAAGGAAAAGCAGGGAATAAGCTTCCTGGATGTGCTGATAGTTTACAAGATTCACATTTTAATTGCTACAAAGATTTCAACCAACTGGCAATGATCCTTAAGTAATTACAACAGTTTTACACCCAGATGCACGTGTAGAGCAACTATCTACTCCTGCTGAAAGGATATGTTGATTTATTAATAAGTCAATCAAAAGAAAATTAATCAAAATGAAGCTTCATGATCAATTTATTGTTTACGTCGTTTATCAAGAAGATTTGGAGCCCCTCAAATGGTGAGGATTTGCTGATTTTCTGTGATTTACATCATTGTGAAATGAATATCATTGGGTTTTGGACTGTTGGTCAGACGAAACAAGCAATTTGAAGATATCCACATTGGTCTCTGGGAAATTGTGATGGCCATTTTTCACTTGATTTTGCTATTAATAAATAAACTAGATACATAATTACATGTATGATTATTTTTAAACAAGCAGCAAGAAAAATCAAGAAAAACCTTTTCTATACAATTTTTTTTTTGGTTATCAACTTGTTATTCCACAATAGACATCCTCAGCTTTGTCTATTGTCCGAACACTTTCTCAGAATCCCAATCTGAATTCAAGTTACTGTATGTGGGTGTAACAGTGTAATGTCAAGGATCAATGCATCTCATGGGGGTAGTAACCAAACCCAAATCCTCTGCATACATTATGCCCAAATGCTTCATTCAAATTCACTTAACAGATGTTTAACACCTAAGAATAACATGCTGTAGTCAGCCAGTAGGTTAAAGACACAAAGAAGAACAAAGAGAATCATATGTGACAGATTTTCTTACTGTATCGGACACCCGATGCAAATCTCTCTACACATGCTACACTCAATCGCACACGCACAAGGAAACAGAGACAATGATCATATTGTGAGCCTTTTTCTCACAAGAGATATCCTCACATGTTCCTGTTGACATTTTCCACTGGCTGGTCTGCAGTGTTACTAACACATGCACACAAATCAGTAGATGATTCATGCAATCAAACACTGACACATTCAACCCTCCATCGTGCAATTTCTCCAAATATCTCAACTGACCGTCTGTGTATGATTGGTCTCTGTTTAGGGCAAAAGTCTTGTGTCATCAACCCCAAGCCAGACCAGTGAGAGAAAGCAGAGGTGACCTTAGTGAGATGTTTGTGTGTCTTTCATCTCACAACAGGAGACATCTAAGGCCTGTTGTGCAAATGTTAGGGGGGATCTGAGAGGATCACTGAGGCCAGGGGCCATAAATCAAGCAGTGTCAGCAGTATAACAGGCTCCATGTTAAGATAACACAACATGACAAATACTATTACTGATCCAGCTGTAGAAGTTGAAAACAAAATCACTCGGGAACGGTACAGCAGCAACCAGATGTTCACCCACTTGGTTCAAAAGTACAACAGCTCATAGAGAGCGTAGAAAAGTGTGTGGCAGATACCTCGGTGATGTGTTGATTAATGAGACACATCAACGTCAAACTGTGTCTCCATCTGGGGGAGAAGAAACTGTCCTGAACTGGGGATTTGCATAGCAGGGAAAAACAACATGGGGCTGCAGCAGTTGTTCAAGGAGCTCCTTGGTGTTTGTATGCATAATAGGAATCTTGAGAAATATTACAGGCTGATGATAATGCAATGAATTCAAATATTTCTTTCTTTGCTTTAGGATACTCAAGTTCGAAAAATGCTCTTTGGTGGCTGGGTTGGCTCAGTTGGTATAGCAGGCGCACACTATACACCAAATGTAATGCCTCAACGCAGAGGTCCAGGATTCAGATCCAATCTTTGACGATTTCCTGCATGTCTCCCTCTTTCTCATCTAGCTGTCCTGTCCATTAAAGGTGGAACAGCCCAAATTTTTAATAACCTTAAAAATAACCTTTTTTAATAACCTTAAAAAAAAGAATATGCTCTTTAAAATAAATGTGAGAACATGTCCCTATTATTCAAATATCAGTCAATAGATAAACCATAGAGAAAATATCACAGGAATAATATACCTTTTGGTCAGGAAAACTAAGTAGAAACAGACATCCGAATGAAATCCTTGATGTAGGAGTTAATGCAGGGCCATCTGGAGAATCCCATCAGGGGTCCCATGGATTACCAGTCACAAAATAAATCCGGATCTGATCAATATCCATTAATGCTTGTTAAAAAGGAAAACAGTAGGGGTCAGGTGTGGGACAGAACAATCCTGGGAACCCGCCTGTGTTCTGTCACCTCTTGTTGCCTGAGCCAGGCTGAGATTAGAGCCCAGTTTGCTCAGCTGACGCCAGACTTCTTCCCTGTGGTCCTCTTTATAAAAAAATAAAAACTCCACAGATGGACTGCAGGATGAAAACGAGGTATTGACCTGTGATTCAGCCAAGGATGACAGTGCACCGTGTGTTTGTACACATCAGTGGAGGTAAATAATCGCGGAGGGAGCAGCGCTGTCACCACATGGGGGATCCTCCCCTTGAGAACTCGGTGTTTAACGCCACTTTGCTCTGCCCGAGCTTCATTATCACTGCGGCAGCAAATCAAAAGCATGCATTTAATGTTCAAACACTGTTGCCAAGATATGCACCAAACTCAGGACTAATGATTCCATGCGGTGAAACTGCGCTGTGGCACCGTCAGACCAAAGGTTGTAGATAGCCGGCGGCAGATACCTCCATACCTCCAACATGCTGAAACCAGTGAGATTAACTGGTCGAGCCTCGGGGCACAATGTGAACACGCTAAACCACGGAGGGATATTGGCCCGTTTGAATTTCAACCCTCATATCCTGTGTGATGTCCTACATATAGGCTATAGTTTATGGTGGCCTGTACACACACACATGCGTAATTACCTATGGTATTTACCCTGTTCTACTGCTGTTTCAACACAAACACGGCAGGCTGCTGAGTCGGCACTGAGCACAAATGTCAAAGAACAAAAACGCTGTTAAGCTTGATCTACAAATACAGTCACCTGTTTACATCTAAATAGATAACTGGCTTTTGAGGATCAAAGTTTTTCCGTAGATGAGATAAAATATATAGGCCTATATATTATATGTTTTTTTTCTCATATAGGCTAGCCTACTTTAAAAAAAAAGAAATTTCAGTATATTTAGTGGTATACTTAAATGAAAAAGATGTCCAAACAAAGGTGATACTGTATATTTAGTAACAATGTCCAATCTTTAGGAAAACATTTAGCAACATACCCCATTACAATAGTCCCAAACCCATACGGAGTGCGTAAAATAGCCCACATTATTGAAATACGGCGAATTAGCCTACATTTCTACATGAAAACCAATTTCAACCAAATTAGCAGCAGTCCACACATGAGAATGTAATTTTCATCTCAACACAGCAAGTTCATAACTAAAGAAGCCAAACTTTTCGGGCTACAAGATAATTCAAAACACGACAGTAAATGAAGAGAACATCTAGCCGTTATTTTATCAGTCAAAAGTGATTAAATTAGTAGGCTACTACCTGGTGTTCGGTGCATGAAAACTTCTTCCAGTGACAGTATGAGACAGCCATTCAGACCATGTTCTTGGTCTTCAGTTCACAACGTGACGCACGCAACCAACTCCGAAACCGTCCCCTCCCACTGTCATCCATTATTCATGTCCCAGTCGCCGCCCTGCCCGGGCTTTAATGTGATAATAATGAAGCTCCGACTGTTTCACTGAAGTTTGACAAAAGGCGCATTAACTCGCTTATTCTTACATGTGGGCATCTTCCTGAGCTAAAACTGTAACCAAAGCTCCTCCATTGTAAGGTTTTACCTTTACATGTGACATACAGGATTATTTCATTTTATCACTGATGTGATAAAATTGCCAACATTCTGTACTAAAATTAGCCTACTTTATCAAACATTTTTGTTGGTCAAATCAAATCCTTTCAATTTGAAGGACATGCCAAAAATCCAGGAAGTTTCCACACAAACTTTACACTCACAAAGTCACACCCTTAAAGCCTACACTAAGTTCATCTGATCTGATAAAGTATTAAAGAGCAGTCACCATGAGAGACAGAGAAGAAGAAGAAAAAGAAGAAGAAGAAGGAGAAGGAAAAGGAGTTTGAATGATTGGGAGTTAAAGGATAAACACACGATAAAAGATAGGGGATGTTTTGGAAAAACAGTTTCCTGTTTTTTCCTGTTGTCCACGTGTGACTGCGGGTTTCAAGTGGCCCAGCTGCTGTTCCAACTTGTCTGGGATCATCTATACAGGCTCCTCACTCAACTCAATGTTTCAAGACTGATTTCACAAACAAACAAACTAACAACATACAAACATGCACACCCCAGAATAAACTCAGGAACTGTAGTAGGGCCAGATTTTATAAAATGGGGTCCTAGCTGGTGCCTTCTTTTTTGAGGTGTTATCTGACATGGAAAAGTAATAAACTGATACTGTTAACCCAATGCCACTTGTTGAAAGGGAGACAGAAAGGATGACAGCTACTATAATCACACGACTGGTATGGTGCAAAGGGGTGAGGCGTACAAACCTGGTTTGATTGAATATGCAAACTATTACATTAGAGAAGGAGAGTTGTGAGCATGTCACTGGTTTGGATTTCCAGTCAAAGCACAGGGCATTTCTTCCTCTTTCACAGTGTTGAGCTGCTCTTGAGCAAGGCAGGGTGTTTTAATGAAACTGCAGGTGTGCATGTGAGTAACTTTACACATGATATTTGGTTTACTCATCATAAGAAGTACTACTTAGTCCATGAAAACAATTATAAAAATAACTGGGAGGCAGTGGGGGCTGCTGAAACATGCTAAAGTTTTATGAAAATGTAGGATCCAGTGTTTTTAGAGCTTGCGCCATAACAGGAAATATATGTAAGGAAGGTCTTGGCTACAACAATCTGTCTCTTGTGAGTCCACCAACTTTATGGAAGTGCAGTACAAAATTGCTGGAGTACCCCTTAAAGAGTGTAAAGTATGGATGCCCCCATGGCTTTCCACAGTTAAGATGCTGAACATGTATCACAACATCTGTGGTTCGAGTCTGGCTGGTGATCTCTGTAGCAGCTCTCCTTTTTCCGTATAATAAAGTTAGACTTCCCTGATATAATAATGGAAAATCACATCTTAGTTTATCTTGTTTGCATTCACACACCCCACTCTTTACTTACGACTGAAACATGTGTTCAGCAGTTACAGTAACACTTAACATTGTCACCACCACAATGAATTATGACTCATAATCATTTTTGTTTCGGGCATGAAACAATCTTTGAGCAGTGAATTCGCAGAAGCTCAGGGTACTTGGTTGTGACTTTAATGTGCTGTATGTAGATGTAAACTCACCTTTTATGTTGCTGTGGTTAGATAGATATATTTATACAGCCATTAAGTACGTCCAAGCAAGGAGAATAAAAGGGAAAAGGTAACTTCAGTGTGTTCCACTACAATGAAAAGCCTTCGGTTGAGGGCCAAACTGGTTTTACAACTCTTCAAATGAATGCATTGCATTATGATTACAGTGCTTTAGAGTGAAACATGTTTTACACCAACAAGAGAGAGAGGGAGAGAGAGAGAGGGAGAGAGAGAGAGAGAGAGAGAGAGAGAGAGAGAGAGAGAGAGAGAGAGAGAGAGAGCTCTGATTAATATCTGATTAAGAAATTCTAATCCACAAGGTCAAAGCAACATTTACTCTCATGCTTCTCTCCATGTGCCCGGGAAGCTCTTTCTATTTCCTTCTCTCTCCCCTTCATGCTTATCGGTCGTGCAGTGTTAGTCAAGTCGTAATGTGTTAACAGGTATGACAATGACAAAGGAATTTTCTTAAGAAGGTGACATTAAGAAAAGAAACAAATATTTTGCAGGTTTCTGTTTAGGGATCCAATGTAACATTGAAATGCCAGCGGTAGAGGAAGTACTCAAAAGATGTATAATTACTCCGTGACAAAAAAGGGCTGTACATTCAAAAAAAGATACCATACTTAACAGAAGTATTGGCAGCTATTTTATACAACACTATAATCTCGAAAACTAAAAAAAAATAAAGTATCAAAAGTAAATGTGCTCTTTTGCAAAAAAATTTAACCATGACTGAACAATATATGGCATTAATAGATTATCAATGCTAATGAATCAGGGTGTAAGCTACATTTCACTGTTGTATATGGTTGACGTGGAGCTAGTTTTGACTACTTTATTTACAAATGGGTAGTTTAGTCAAATTGTACCTAATCTGGGTGTCAGGCCCCACCCTAAGAGCCATGAGAAAAATTAGGTAGGAATAAAAACAAAACAAAAAAGCATAATGTTCTCAGACACAATTCTGTATTCTTTTTTGAATGAATTTGGCATTTTATGAAATATTTGGGAGTTTTATCTCTTTTGGTCTTACTTCATTTTATGAAATAATGAGAAGATTAAAGAGCAAAAATGGTGGAACTCATAGACATCTGAAAGGTGACAAGAGGCAAGACAAGAGGCTCCAACTAACCACTCTTTCCTTGTTAGCCAGAACATGTAATCACTTATGGCTTAACTTTAAAGCATAACATACAGTGGTTGCTTATGTAAAAGTAATGAAATATGTCAACTTCTAGTAACTAGACCTGTTCAATAAATGTACAGGAGTACAAAGCAAAGCACAAAATAAACAAAAAGTAAAGTGCCTTAAAATTTTACTTAAAAAGAACAGTACTTGAGTGTATGTACTTAGTTATTTCCAACACTGCCAAATGGACAGATGCAAATGTTCAGTAAGTGTGTATGTGACTGGTTAAAACTGCTTTAAAACTACACCATCACTACATAGTACATTAGTTTTTGCCACAGGGCATTTCCAAAATCAATACACAGTGAGTGTTTTGCAGTCTTAGCCGACTCACAGTAACTGTGTCCTTCTCACATTCTCACACTGCCTCTCTGTTTGTCTCCCACATCATGGAACAATACAGTGCATAATAATTAATATGCTTTTCATCTGGAGAGCACACATTTAGTATCTGTCTCTACCAGTTGTGCCCGTACTGGAATCTCAAACGCCTGCCTAAGTGGCCGTCCTCCACAACTCCAAAGGACAGAGGCTTTCCTCACAGAGCCGTCGCTGCAGCACAGAGACACTTTTGTTGTTTGGGGGTTGCCAGTAATTTTGCATTGTGGCTGGACAATCATATTTTATTCAATAGGCTCGAGACCCTCTCAGACGACACAAAGTCAGCCACCCATTCACAGTGAATAGTTTGGTCATGAGAGCATGGTGGGTGAGCATCGCGACAGTCCTCCCCCTTTAAGAAAAATAGTCAATATTAACTGCACACTCCAACAATCAGGTGACGTTTAACACTAACTGAACTCTTTGAGCTGAGGAGACATTCTTCTTGAGTTGGGCACTGCATTGTTGAGACCAGTAACCAAGCACAGTTTGGGTTAATGTTTATTGGACTTTCCTGGGATGCCAGTACTCACTGTTTGGAGGTGTTATGGTGTCACTGATACCATAACAGAAGGATCACTCTCACCCACTCCACCTCTCTCTAACATCAACTGTCAAAATAGCCTATGAAATAACATCAAGGACATCAAATTCTAAGTAATGGAGCAAATTTTATGTACCGAACAACCTTGGTATGTAGTCCTACCCTGTAACTGCTAAAACCCATAACAGTCTTCCAGGAAAATGTACTTCAGAGGAATTTATTACCTGTAGATTGTACTTAGAAACTCTTGTTTTCATTCTAATGCAGCAGCAAGAATGCATACTTCAAGTTTTGTAGAAAGTAATTTTAAGTATAGTAGCTCCAAATGTAATGAGATCATGGAAAACCCCTCTGAGCTGAGGCTTTTATGCTGCTACAGCATATTCAAAATCTGGTGTCAAACCCGAGTCCCAGATCATTTGGGGGCCTAAGACAAAACATGCCAAAGCAAACATCTAATACATGCGGCACTTTATTTACAAACTGCATCTGTAAAGAACAAGATTATTTTTTATAGCATAAAACTGATAACTGATTTATAAAGAGTCCATTTTGGAAAACTGTGAAAAAACAATGAAAAAGTGTCTTAGAAATTGTAATGAGAACATAACAATATGTGCTTCTGTGAAGAGAAAAAAAAAAAAAAAAAAAAGTGGGCTATGCCTGTAAAGGAGTATAAAGTCAACTTTTATTTATTTAATTTTAACCTTAAGTCAAGGTCATAATATTTGATTAACAAAATTCATAAAAAGCAGTACTGGACAGCACTGACTTGCATTTTATAAGTAAATGGAAGTTTGAAGCACAAAAGTTAAAACCACAGTATAGATACAGTATATAGTCACTAAATTCCTCCTTAAGAGAATCGCTGCAGTTCCCACCTCCCTGTTCTTTTATACAAAATGTACATTATATATAAGTTGGCGCTCCATTAAAAAAATGGATGTTTTGCAAACAGTATATAGCTACGGTTATACATAATATAGATTTTTTTTCTTTTTGACAATAAATCAACTTCTCAGTATGTGAGCCTACTTATCAAATGATTGAAGGCTTGTTATATCTGTAGGCAATCAGATTTCTGCATTTGTATTTGCTGTGCTCTACTTCCTATGCCGATTGCTTTCTATCTAATCCATACATACTGGTTATAGTCAGGCATTTAACTAAGTAAAAAACAAAAAGAGAAAAAAAGCATTATAAATCTATGAAAATGCCCATAAAAAGTGGGCCTGTAACTACAAATACCTACAAAGACTAGGAGAAGCATTAGGTGGAAGTCTTCCAAAAAATGCTCCCAAAACCAAAGTCTTTGTCCTCTGTTGATCAAGTTACTGCTGGGATGCAGACTATTAACTTTACTGCTGTCCCGCTGTTCACCTGCTGTCTCTTTTAGGCCACAGGCCCCCCGAACGTATTTCGGGCAAGTCAGCTGACAGATCCCTGATTCAAATCTCTCTGTGGCTCAAAGGAAGGACTCACTCCATCCTTCTCTGCTGCCATACTGAGATAGATGCATCCTCATGCTAGTGTTGGAGTTGTTTTTTTTAATGTTGGTTTGTTTTTTAAACCAAGACTGCTGAGGCTGGATCATCGGCAGGCCTGCTGCACTTGATTGATTAGCTCTCCAAAGCGATCATAGAGCCCCTCTACCCAAGCTCCGTTCTGCAGGCACTTCTGTACCATCTCCTCCTGCCCCAGGTCTCCTGACTGCAGCCGCACAGATGCAATCTGTAAGGCAGAACCACAAATGAAGAATTTTTTTTTTTTAAAGAACTTCAAGGAGAATTCCGATCAATTTCAACATGTAGGTCTGTTGTTTGTAAATTCAGAGTGCTGTCAGTAGAGAGAAAAACAAAAACAAATCGGTGCTGCCTAAACTGTTATCCCCCTGCTAGAGTTAGCACCCAACAGGGTTAAACAGGGCAAGTTTTAAAGATGTTTTTTAAAAATGTCATTAAAAGTGCCTACCCATGTGAAGTGATTCGTTCTGAGTGAACACAGTGAATCTGAGAGATCCATATTTGTATCTCTTTTCGGTGTTGTAGATTATAGACAGTCCCAAAGCACTCCTTGCAGTTTCAACACAGGAACTAATTAGTAGAACTTTCATGCATTTCTTTCACATCTACAGCAGTGAGATTCACTATATTCACTCTGAAGTAATCACTTCACATGGGTAGGCACTTTTAATGACATTTTAAACATGTTTAGGGGCTAAAAACAAGTTTAAAACATGCCCTCTTTAAGCCTGTTGGGTGTTAACTCTAGCAGGAGGATAACACATGGAGGCACCATTGATTGTTTTCGTTTTTCTCTCTACTGACAGCACTCCAAATTTACAAACAACAGACCTACATGTTAAAATTGACCGGAATTCTCCTTTATTATGGCAAAACCTCAAAAGAATAATTAGCATCTGATATTAAACCTACAAAATAGAGTAAAATCTACACTGACTTAACACTCACACAGAAAGTAGCATTCATGTGTAAACCAAAGTCTCACCTCGTCCTTACACATGAGGTACGTGTGGTACTTGTAATGCTGCAAAGAGTGGTACAGAGAGAACCACTGAGTTTTCTGCTGGTCCACTGTATACTCCTAGAAAGGAAAAAGCAAAGCAAACACATTCAGATATTAGTCTAATAAGACATTGTGACAGAAAAACAGTGACTTCAATGCTCAACCTAATAAAAGAATGAGTGAGAAACACAATGGTGACAATGTGCCCTCTGCTGGACATATATATCAAGAGCACAGGGAATATTTCCAAATTGTTATCTTGTCTTACCTGTGGCACTTTGTTAGGCATCTTGTAGGGCTTCATGGTTTTCTTGTTGTAGGCCTTTCCACTGAGACGCACCTTAAAGGCCGGGATTTCCCCGTCCTTCTTCAGTTCAGTTACCACTGAGATCTCTGGGAAGCTGTCTAGAGCCGTCTGAAGACACAGAACAGGAGAGTTACTGTCTCTAAATCATTAAAATAGATTCAGAGATTGTTTGTAAGATTGCTTTTTAAGCCTTTTGGAGTTGAAATAATGCCCCCCCCTAAAAAGAGACAAAAATCACACCTACCTTTAGGACCTGCTCTATGTGCAGTTTGTGAAGCAGGCGTTTCCTGTTGTCAGTGATCATCCCATCCACTCTTTTCATTTGTGGCAGCAGCAACTCATCTGAAACAAGACAAGTAAACAAGTCAACATAGCTTAAGTCTGCTCCCTGACTCACTTGACCCTTGTTTTCAAATTGTTTTTCCCCATTTCGTTTTTGGCCTGCTATCAAGCCAGAAGCTCAATGTCCAGAAAGTCAATTTGCTCACCCTTTGCTCTCTCAAGTGCTGTCATCACATCCTCGTCTAAGGCAATGCTGATAAGCAGTTCCACAAAGCTCCTGAAAGTCTCCTTCATGGTTCGCGTGTTGAGTAACCGTGAAGCAAACGGCATGGGCGGGTTTAACTCTAAGAGTGTGTATGAGAGAGATCAAAGATCATGAAGAGGCAGTGATGCAGCACAAAGAGATTTATACAATCATCGTCAACTTATATCCAAACTAGATGTAATGAGAACTAGGCTTATTCACCGTCATCTTCTCCACCCTCTTCTGCAGATGATCCAGAGACAGTATGTGAAAACTCTTCCTTCCATTTCCTCCTCTTCTTAGGAGGGGGCTCTGCCCTGGGCTTGAGTTGTTTGGGTCGAGGCTTTTGGCTTTGGGAGACTAAGGGAGGAGCGGCTGTCAAGCCTAGCAAAGTTTTCACCTGAACACCCCTGGTTGGCCGAACAAAAGAAAGTCACACTATCACACTACTGAAGAGCCATGCTTTTAAAAAACAAAAAAAGCAGTCATGTTTGCGTACCTTAGCGAGTTCATAGGCTTGCAGCGTGGCTTCCGACTACAAACTCGTACATACTCCCTTTTGTTTACTGTGTCCAAGAACTTCACATATACCCTCTGGTACATAGTCTTGGCATCACCAAAGTATCCAAGATACTACACACAAAGAAAAACAATATGTATATATACTTGTTGCAGAATAAAACGAGTAATTTGAATGATGCATGGGTATTGGCATGTCTGCTTTTACTTACACTGTTGGTGGCTGAGAACACTCTTTTTCCATCTCTCAACTCAGGCACAAATTTCTGCAGCAGAGCCTTCTGGACTTTCCAGATGGCTGGAGGCTCACTGCCTGCTCTCATTGTCACCTGGAAACATGCACAAGACACCGTGCGGAACAAGTTTCAGTATGTAGTAACAGCTACGGCATGAGAAAATGAAACAAAGAATGTTCAACTACGAGTGTACACAAGATATGAAATGACAATCCTAAATCAACATACAGGCATTTTCCATCCATAGCTCCCATGGCTGTACCTTCATGTTTTCGATATCCTCATTTCTGACAACAAACTCGTCTCTCTCCCTGTACATTCCTTCCCCTCCGCTGTCTGACAGCTCCTCGTCAGTCAGTCCCTCCATGGCCACACTCGTCAACTGCACAGCCAACTGGCCTGGTAGGGTCTCTTTAGACTCTTCTTTGGCTGCAAACACACTCCCTAATGAGACGGCATTTGTTGTCTGTGTAGGAGTGGTTATCTGCGGCAAACAAGTCTCGATGACAGTGTGCGGCATGGCGGGAACTTGGTCTGGCTTAATCATCGAGCCGTGGATTTGGTTATCTGGAGAAGGGTTGCAAATATGTAAATGTTGCGGAAACACATTTTCAGAAAGAAACTCAACCAAACTCCTTACATGTACTTTAAACATGTAATCAAGAATTTTTAGACAACATTTATCAAGAGAAAAACACAGACAATACTTATCACAGCATATAAGGTATAATTGATGTCTCATTTATAATTATGACACAACATCACACAGGGAAGCATAACAGAAAAGATGGGAGAGGCAACATATAACAAAGTTTAGTGCCAGCCACAGTTTGAGAACCTTTAATTTTTTTAGGCCATTTATTTGGTAAAATACCTGACTTCCGCTGGCTACTGCAATGCAAAAATTAAAATGTAACGGCTTTCTTTATTCCTTATTATTGTAAAAAAAACAAAAAAAAACAGCTCTGACTGTTGGACAACAGAGGGAATTGGGATTTGTTATTTTTTAAATTGTATAAAATACATTATAATGGAAAACATAATCAATAGATGAACATTGATTTCAAAGTTCCTAGGTTGATACTCTGATAACAATTTTGGTAGGGTATTATTACCTGCCCTGGTTTTCCGATCTGAAGACTCATCCAGAGCTGAAAGCGCGGAGCTGATGCTGTTTCTTAGGGCCTGGTTTTTCCCAGTGTTCTCCTCTTCATCTGAACTGAACGATGGCAGAGTCTCCAAGTTCTTTTGCATATCTTCATCCAGACGTTTCTGTTGGGAGCTCACTCCTTGGCTCTCATGGGGAATCAAGGGCCCGGGCAGACCCTGCAGTTTGGAAGGCAAAGAAGGCAAAGTACATGGCGGTGGTTTGGATGAGGTGCAGGGCTTTCTCGGGCGATTAATAGTTCGTGTAGGACTTGCAGAGTACTGCTGTTTGGGGCCAGATTTGATGAAGTCGAGGAAGGAGCCAATGAAGCCAGTTTTGACCTCTGGCTGTTTCTCTTCCACTTCACGGATCTTCTGTCTCATTCTCTCCTGCTGCGGACAACCATCATATACACTGTGTGAGGAAGATGGCGAGCTGACATCACTCCCCCTGGAGTTTTGCCGCTTTGTCTGTCCACTGCGCTTGGTTGGTCTGGCCTGTCCATTATCCTCCTCAGGACCACCTGGTTTGGTCAGGGACTTAGAGCGAGCCTTCTTTTTGGGAAAGTCTTCACTGCCTGGGCATTCCATGAGGCCATCTTCTGTTTTAATACACTTTGCGTTCCCTTTGACCTTTTTTTGGGATCGGGGGAATCAACCCTCCCCTTTTAAGTTAGTCTTTCTCAGCCCCCTCCATCGCCATTGGCCCAGCTCAAACGTTGTTGTGGGGTAAAACAGTTGACCCCTGGCGGGCGTGGCCATCTAGCTTATTTAGTGTCATGGTCATGTTGGGGGTTGTTTTCAAATTGTTTTTGTGCTGGGGAAAAAAGGGGAACATTGCCTTATATCCCAGCTGGAGTGGCCTTTAGAATCAATGGGGCTTGCCATCACTGCCATTTCAGCCTCAGCAGAGGATGTAGCTTTTACAAAGTCTTGTGGTGTGACGCCACATGCTGCCACCGTGGCAGCTAGAATGTCATCAACATTTGACAAAATATTTCTGTCATCTGCAAGTAGCATGGAGTCAGGGAAGCAAATGGAGTTGAGAGCAAAGTGGTTCTTGGCATCATTTGATTGCTGATTTGCCGACTGGCTGTAGTGGTGTTTAGAAGATTCAGGGCATCCTGAACTCTGTTCAGACACTATTGTGCCCTGCTGTCTCTGGGTTTCGGTGACACTGGGACCCAGCAGTTCTCGGCCCATCTGAAGATACTGGACATGAACAGGGCCCAAATCTTGGGCTGGTTGGATACCTTGCATGGATAACACCTTTGAAGTGTTTTGACTATGGTGGACAAGCGGTTGCTGGAGAAGAATCATTTGGTTGGGCTCGAGGAGAACCTGAGTGCTGGGGACGGTGATAAATTGGGTGTGGGCTGCCGGGGTCTGGCTTTCAGTATGATTCAGGTTTTGTTGATGTAGCTCAGGCGATTTGAGTTGGAGAGGTTGCTGCTTAAGCTGCTCTGAGCTAAGGGGTACATGTGAAGATATAATACTGGAGTTTGTGGTTTTTGTGTTGGCAGTTTCCTGACCATTGACACTGCTTAGATGAATGTGTTGTTGGCTCAGACCACCCATCCTTTCATCCTTTACCTGTACTGTGTTTGTGGGACCTAGTCCCATGAACTGTTCATCAGAACGTGAATTGCTTCGAATAACACTTTGTGTTTTGTGATGATCATCCATTTTTGAAACAACATAGATGACATTGTTGTGAGCAGACATATTGCTAGCTGAGGCTTCCATTGATGCCTGCTGGAGAGCATCTATGTCCTGGATAGGAAGCTCTCCAAGTTTCTGTTTGCCATATGTTGGCTTTATGTCCTGTATTGAGGATCTGATGTTATTTTGTAAGGCTTGAGAAGTTGAAGAGTAGGTAGGCAATGGTGCAGACAAAACATATTTATGGCACTGTATCTGTTGCTGGGACAGTGTGTTATGTGTTTTACCTTCCACTGAGGCTTGCATGAGGGTATAGTCCTGTGAAGAATTTGATGTGGGCAGAGTCCGCACACATGTGGGTGGGTAAGAGGAGTTAAGGTTGATAGATTGTCCTGTGGTGTAGCTCTGAGTCACTGAAGCTTGCCCCTGTGACTGAGATGTGAAAGTCACATTTGGGGCACCCTGAGAGTGGGATGTGGGGTAGCTCTCAGAGAGATTTCCCTGACACAAGCCCTGGACTTGGGCTCCATACTGGATCTCCTGTTCCTGGCTAAGCCCGGGACTGGAGGAGTAAACAAGTGTCTGACCAACAGATGCCACATTATCAGACTGGCTGGAGAGGGAAGGCAGAGTCTTGTAAAGGGGGGGTTGTTTGTCTGAGGTGGAATGGGAGGACTTTGACTGGGTGTGGGGGGTGATATAAGTTTGAGACAGACTACTGGACATTAGGCTGGATATCTGGACTGACTGCTGATTAGAAATCACTGAGTTCTGCTTTTGTCCTGGGGAGGAGTAATGGTCAGGAGACACACTTGTCAGGTTCCGAGAGTGCTCATGACTCTCTTCACCCCCAGCTGAGTGTGGAGTTAGTTTAGAAGAGCAGTCTTTAGCCTTTGGCACAGAAGTGGACGAATATGCTTGAGTTACAGAGTCTGTTTTGGGTTGTGGAGCACGATTTATCCCTTGAGAGGAATCGGCTCCTGTGGAAGGGCTGCAGGACACAGGGGTCTGACGAGACGCGTCCTGCTGGTAGGACACATCCGTTTCACTGCCAGAGCCAAAGTATCCCTGTAAGGAGTGGTTGCTGGAAGGCCTCTGGTGGTGTTTGATCACACTACATTCACGCTGAAGAGCTCTTTCAATAGAGCCTGAGAAAACCGCGGCCCCGTAGGGTTGTGGGGCACCATGAGGGGCAGGCAGGGCGGAGGGTAGCAGGCTGAATTGGGGTTGTAGGAGGTGGGGGGCTGACTCCTGGGCTGATCGGTAAGTGGAGGACTGGACAGGCAGAGTCGAGCCCAAAGTGGGGGAAGAGAGATGATTGAAGGCCAGTGCAGTGGGAAGCATAGTCTGGCTTGATTTGAGATGGAGAAGGGAGTCATGGTGTGAAAACAGGCCATTGGTTGAAGTGCTGAAGGCAGGCTCCTGGATAGCCAAGGGTGGGTTGGTAGAATAACTCCTGGAAGGGTAGGCACCAGTGTGCTGATAAGACGACAGAGCAGCAGGAGAGGGGAAAGTGGCAGTAGAAGGCAGGGCACCAGTCAAATACAGCTCTGTGGTGGAGGAGTTGGTACCTGCGTTGAACAGAACAGAAAAATAAGGACAGAAAATGGAACATGAAAGGAAATAACCCAAGCATTATACACATCTGTATACACAATGGATTAACCTACTGATAAACCAAAAATCTGGAAATCCTGACATCACCAACCAGCTTAATTTTGATTTATTTTTAATTTTTCAGCTTAAATTCAATTTTTTTTCTTTTCTTTTAAGTATAGGCCTAATCCATCCTCAATTACGGCTAAATGAATAATGACCTGGTCTAGTAGTACAATAGTAATACAATAGTATTCTGGGCTTTGGTTTGTAGATTACATTATCAGGTTGTTGTATAAACTCTATCTAGGTTTCTCACAAATACACATAAACACCATACATAAACTAAGCTTTCTTGACAAAATATATGTAAATACTATGATATATACTATAATGTTTACCTAAGTAAGGACACTAGTGTACACTGGTACGTGTCCATTGTTTGCTTGTTTTAAACATTTGTTAAGAAGGAAATGTTAATGTATCAGTAGAACTGTATTCTATTGACAATGTGGAATTATTTCTTATATAGCAGTTATTTACTGTATTGACAATGTGAAAGTATTAATGCAACGTTGACTGTCTTGTTTTTTTTTTAATTTTGTGTGGACCCAAGGAATAATAGTTGTTACTATGGTAACAATTAACAGGGATCCTAAATAATAATAATAATAGTATTACATGTTACATATAAAATCTGTCCCTTTTGCAGGGTATTCAGGTCAAGTTAAACAAAATAAAAAGCCTACATACATAGTGAAAACATCTCTACCACAATAGGCGGTGTACAAGTAGCATGTAAATAACACAGAATGAGTGGATGTGTTCTCACCAGCAGGCCATGATGGGGGTCTAAAAGGAGGAAGCAGTGAGGCACTAACAGGACCAGCCTGAAGGCTCCTAGATTCCATGGCTGACAGGAAGCTCATGATTGAGTTCTCTGAAGTATTACTGCTTGAATCAAGTGCTCCTGATGGTCAACAAAGGAAAAAGGGATAACCACAGTAGGCAACAAAGTAGGCCAATCCAATGTACCATGTAAAATAAGAGCCATACAAGTGTTACTTCACCAAAATCGCAAAAAAAAGGTATATAATATAGTAGTGCATAGTAATATATTGGTATAAAAGGATTTAAATATTAAATTTGTAATGGAAGTAGTTTCTACTAAAGAGAAAAAAATATATCTGCATGACTAGATGCCACTAGAGGAAGGAGGAGTTTTTTGTACTTTGGGTGAACTGACCCTTTGAAACAATGTGTAGGTTATAGCATTCATAACTCACCTGCTGCCACAGGAAGGTGTGATGTAGTATAGGTGGGAAGCTGGTGGGTGGAAGTGTAACTTTGCCGCTGGAGGAGCTCTGCATCAAGGTGTGCTGCACCATAACTGGAACTGCATAAACACAAAAAACACATACATGAAAGCTCACATATTTACAAGCAGCAGTGAAGCACCCAACTAAGTAAATGATTTCTTTTGAAAACAGCAAAACAATACAACCATTTGTCCAGAAAAAAAAAGAACATGTTTGTCTATTAATGTTAATAAAAAAAATGGATAAGAATCTATTAAGATGTTGGTAATATTATTCTGAGTGGAAATAACTAGCAGCCTAATGTCAGCAATGTTTTGGCTATGGCATATTAGTTTATAAATAACCAACTATAGCTTCATAGTTCTTACTTGTAAAAATCTGAATAGCTATTAAAACTTTACAAAGTGGTTTGGTAATTGTAACATTCACCAGTTTTTCATGTCCAAAAACAAAAACTGATTGCTCTACTTGGTGTGAAGAACTCTGATATTTGTCTGCACCAAATAGGGGAAGTTCAAGACACATTATTTTATATTCTCTTGGGAGAAAATTCATACGTAACAGCAATAAAATCAGAGGTAATCAGATGCAGCCAGCTTTATCCAAAGTGTTCACTTGTTGCCATAAGGTAAACATCTGTGGAAGAAAGAAAAAAAAGCTGAGAGAGTCATCAGCCTCTGGTCCCTTCAAAAGACGCACACGCACACGATCTGTTGAATCTGCTGTTATGCAACTCTTCTTCTATTTGCCTGTAAAGTCCCATATACATATAGTCGTGCCTAATTAATGCAATCCAATACAACATATTCTACATTGAGCTGATCAGTTAGTTTACAGATTGTCTTAATGAAACACATTGCTTCCCCTTATAACTTATCTGTACTGGTGAGTAGAGCATAATGATGTATTTCATCAATTATCAGCTCATTCACCAAATCGATTAGGTTTTAATTTCTGTAACGTCAGAGTGTTTCTCTCGTGTGCTGCTTGTGAGCACAATCTGAGTTATTTGAAGCTGATATTACAATTGTGTCATTAAGCATGATCCATTTTTATTATTACAACATGGAATATAACATAATACAGTCTAGAGTTTGACTAAGTTAGAGCTTTAAGGTTACAACTTCAGCAGGTTTGCGGTTACATTTACTCGGTCTATTTTATAAATTATAAACCAGGTTAAAATAATGGTAAAGATAACAACAGACATCTAACTCGTCAGTAAAGAAATGGAACAAATTGTAACGTTACAGACTTTGACAGGTTGGCTCTTAGCTCGTGAACAACACCAATAGCTAACTTATGTGTCCACTTATTTGAGGTGCCATGACTGACATGGCTAGCATTGGTAGTTCGTTACGTTACCTATCTTGTTTTGGCTTTTGACTTTGGCAAGTACGTTACCTGTGAGTCAAGAAAACCAGACCAATAAAATGCTAGTTTAAGCCGTCTAGCTGGTCAACGCAATACATAAAACATTTCCCATCTCTAGGTAGTTAGTACTAACTCTGTAAATAGTCATGCCGAGGAGGTGTGCTAGCGAAAACTAGCAAGGTGGAAGACAGTAATGTTAACAAACGGCTAATGAACCACTGACAAGTCAAAGCCTCTAAAACTCCGCTCAAATTCCGATATTTCTCCCAATTCCCGATAACAAGAACCGCTGCACTTTTCTCCAACATCAAAGCTAGGCCCTCCATCAAGATTCTTTCGGAAGGTGTACCCTCTTAATCTTTTACCTTGGTTTGACACTAGCTGTGCTGCGGTCATAGGCCCAAGAAGCTACGGTCTGTGCTGGTGGAGCCAGCGCGTCCGCAAAGCTGGAGGTCGGGTAGATCCTGTCCATCATCCGGTGAAAGATTCACTTCCCCGACGGAGGTTCGTAGAGCAGCGGACACACATCGTAGCAGCCCAGGTCCAACCCACCCACCCACCGACCGACCGACCAAGGCAGGCAGTCCCGTCCGAGCACGCCACAGTCTGCAAAGCCGCCGTGAAGTCGTGCTTTGTCCTGGTTAAAAGTGTACCTTAAGTCTTCTGAATGATTTCGTTATGTTTTGCTCATATCCCGTCATGGAGAGCCGTACAAACCCTGCATGGTTTCACGTACCCATGTTGGTTGATTTCCCAGGATGCACCGCAGTCTTTGGCTGGAAGTTTGTAGTTTTCCTTCCTTCCACCCAAAAGTTCCGCTAAATCTCCAACCTGCTTGGTTTTCGACATAATTTAAACCCTTTATAAATTACAATGTTATAGAAACCCCAAATACCCATATGAAGCGAATTATTATACCCCGACTCTGCTTGGATAATGTGTTGAAAGGATTATAGGATAATGCAAAGCTCACAATAGATTAATAATAATAAATGTATACAAGTAAATAATGAAGATTGTCGATTAATTTCAGATAAATTTAAGGTAAAAAACAAAAAAGCCAAACTTCTTAGTATTAACAAATCATGTCAAACAATGCATTGACTTGATTGGGTTTCTTTAAATAAAAAATTAAAATGAGTACAGTCATCTTGCACAAAACCACACAGTTAAAAGATAACACAAAAATAATTAAAATATCCATTTTATTTAAAACATCTATACAAGATTTTTATTTCAAATAATTATGGTTCAGATCAGCTTCAACAAAGTAACTCCTACGTACATTCTCATAATGTCATGATGAAACTTTGGTATTGGTAATTTAAAGGGACGAAATACCTTCTTAACCCTTATGTTTCTGCATCATCTAATGAAGATGGGACACCAGCATCCAACTGGCTTTCAAAATGCTAATTCAAATCACTTGCCTAGATCCAGATTAATCTGAGAGCTCATGTTTAATTTGCGCTGGCAGATATGCATTTGCGAATTGGTCTGGCAATTACAGTTAAGTAAGTGACTATTGGAATGTTGGACAAATGTTTAGGGACATTTTTACAACTGTTGAAATATGTTTTAGCTGTAATATTCATCACAGCTACACCTTTGACGAGTTCCCAGGTAGAAATTTACATTTCATAATTAACTACATGTATATTTTAAAAAGTTACATCACATATTAAAAGAGCATTCCCACACCAGTAGCTGATAAACCTGCACATTTAGGAAGCATTTTCTTTATGGCAATATAATACCATCACGCCAATGAAATCAGTTTTCCTTGAACAACAACAACTACTACTACTACTACTACTACTACTACTACTACTACTACTACTACTACTACTACTACTACTATTCCTTCTGTAGGAGACAGGGAACTGTTTAACTACACAGATCAGTGTCTCTTTTTAATTACAATAAATACTCATTTTGTAATGAAATATAATCATAATGCTCCTTGCTTTAAGTCCCTCTATGCATGCTGTGTCTAAAGCAACAGGTCCTTTGGGTATTCAGTACTCCAGCAAACTTAAATATCTTATGTCCAACATATTATTGATTCTTCATTTCCATTTGGACAAAAAGCAGCAAACTGGGTTTTTCACATTATTATTTGTTATATTACAAAGCACAATCAGATCTGGGAAAATAGTTAGTAGAGGCTACCACAAAACTGTTTTGGCACAAGCACATTAGGAAGGGGGATTACACTGCTAAAAAAAAAGACCAGAAAAAAATTAAATGTAGGAGTGGATCAATATAATCAGAGCAATAAACAGAAAGCATAAGGAAGTGTTTTGAATTTTGTGATGATGAAAAAATTGGTATAAAATGCTAAGCAGAGCAGCAGTGTGAATGTTAGTTGTAAATTGTCTACTTAATGCTGAAAGACATGTATTTTCCTGAAGATACTACCGACGAATACTTCCACGTTGAGAGCTGAAACCAAAATAAGAGAAGAGGTTTACCTTTTGTGACTGCATTATAGATTGTGTAGAAGAAAAACTGGAAACAATTATGACATAACAGCAAATACAAATGCATCAAGTACCCTGGGTACGGAGGAGGTGGGGCGTCATGTGGTCCACTTTTTGCGATCGCCTGCTCATAGGAAGGCAGACCTGGGGGGTCTATTTCATCCGTTGTGGGTGGGGGTACAGGTTGTAAGGACACCTCCTCCAGCCGTCTCATTATTAAAGAGGCATTACTCCTATTCGGTCGTACCCGAACGGAGCTGTGAGAGGAGCTGAAGGTGACAGATGACATACATACTGTATGTCATTGATATGTGACCTACCCAATGCCTTCAAGTATTAAACTTAAGGTGGAACATTATTCTATAATACAACTGTGCACAACAAATTGCATTTGTAGGTTCCCCCATGCTACATGTACAGGACATAGTGCAGTAACATATTGTTAAAACAGGTATATAGCTAGACAATAATCAACTAATTGATTAATTAAATTAACCATTCATGGAAAATTATATACTATTTCTATCTATTTTGATAATTTATTAATTCCTTTATCAATTTCAAAGCAACATTACCAAAAAGTCACAAAAACAGGTGAGGACAATAAGATACTGGACAAGAGCAGCATTCAATTATACTGTTAAAATGTAAGTTGCAGTTGTCTGCATATGATAATGTCCAAACTCTAAAATATTATGTGTTTTATTGGGGCTAAAGAAATGTCAGGTTGTCAGTTTGTTTAAGTACCTGCATGCAACAGAGTTGTACTAGTGTATATAGCCTTGGAGATACTGTAGCTTTAAGGGGCTAGTACTCCTATACTATTGTGGAGGAATAATAATAATAATAATAATAATAATAATAATAATAATAATAATAATAAAGGCTATAAACACTGTGGTGTTTGGCATAGGTCTATGCTACGTACTTGTCCCTATACAAATAATTGTAACTGCCATTAATAGAAAAATGACCCTCTCACTTACTTTGCATGGCTGTTTTTGCATTTTCCATGACATAAATACCAGACCAGGAGTCCAGCGAAAACAATGGCCACTCCACCAGCAATCAGTCCCACCAAAAGAGATGTCACATCAACCCGTGAGGGGCGATTGTCCTTTTCTGTGGATCATCACAGACCACAGTAAGTAATTGAAGAGCGTGAGTTAGGTTAAGACTACTATGTAATAAAAGTAGTGACATATACAAAGGGTGATTTCTCGTATTCATTTAATTGATTCTTTGGTTTGAGGGCAGCAGTGTAGAATAGTTTGATTTTCTACAGCAGCAGCAAATTATTAGATTGTTTCAGAATGAAGTCATTACTAGTGAAAGTAGTTGAGGTAATATACAACACAGTATTAGAATTCAAGCAACACATTGGGTTGTAGAACCAGAGAAAATGTTCAAAGTTACTGTGCGCTGTTGAAATTAAGTTGTGAAACTGATTTTAGAAGCAGTAGGCAAGGCAATGGATTATTTGTGATAATATGCATTTAAAATGATCCAAGTAACAAATTGAGGTAGCCTCGCTCTCTCACCTTCAGTGTATTTCTTCCAAAAATCCTCCTGCAAAACAAAGCATCTTTAGTAGGGTGAATTATTTATGCTCAGTAAATGACCTCAGTGGGAAGACCTGAACAGCGTCACTTAACTGTAGCCGGGATGTTTTCAAAGACCTCCCTTGCTTCTTCGTAATTACAGACTTCTTCAAAACACTCCCTTTCCAGATTTCCAGGAACGAAAATCTCAAAGTCAAACCGGTTGAACAGCAGATGGCGACCCAGGAACGAATTTGCTCCCCCATCATCTAAAAACACTAGGATGCGTGTACAGACCGGTGAAATGCATTAATAGGAGAAGTGATATGAAGATGATTCATTTTTAATTCTTCAGTACAGAATCTCACCTTCTGGGTCTTCATGTTCCGACAGTAACCTCCTCATACAGGCCAGATCTCCACATGGCAAGAGTTGAAGGAGTATGAACAGATGAAACAACATGGTCATGCGTGCACCTGCGCGCGGAGAGCGGGTGGGGCATTAATTGGCAGTACTGAGGGCAGAGTGTAGTCTACCATTAACAACACACCCACCGTCTTTAAACCATAGGCTATCCTATGTAGACCTATGCACTTTTCTTTCCCCAACTGGCACCAGGTAGACTACTTCTACTTTGCCTTTGATGAAAAGTCTCTTGAATGCCGAGTTCAACAGAAACAACATAAAACCTTAAAGGGGAGGTAGGTAGGTTACTTGCCTCGAAGCTGATAAGATGAACCAGGAAACGTTTAGCGATAGTCAGAAACAACAGCTGAGTTCAGCAACTTCCTTTGAAAAAGTGTGACGCGGCTCATCATTTAAGTAGGCCTAAAATACAGTGAATTATAGCTGCGGTAGGCCTAGTCGCTGAGCAACTCAAGATAATTCCGGTAGGTTAAAAAGGTTTTGTTTACTCCCAACAGAGGTAGTCTCGGCTCCTACTGAACTACCTGAGCAGACTCAACCAATCGATCACGTTTACCTGGATAACATGATGCGTTATGTAAATAAAAGTGGACGCTAGATGGCAGCTAAAACCACGAAAGTACTTTTAGGTAGACTTTTCACTCCGAAGTAGGCTATTAAATAGGATTACACATGCATCATCTGACTCTGTGACTCTGACTGAGTGAGTCAGGAGCCACAGCTGTAGGCCTAGGCTACTTAACGACAGATATTACAGTCATTTACTCAATAGCCGATAGCCTATAGTATGAGCTTAATGTTGTAGTGTTCAATAAACACATTTAACACTCTTTGAATGGGGCCATGTATTTTTTTCCTTCCATTTTAGACACTGCCATGATGGTTTCATGACTTATGTTCCATCATGTAGGCTATAACCTCTGGTTGATCTTCCCAACTAAGATTTATTAGGATTTAAAGACCCATCTTAGTTTAATGACACATAAAGCTTAAAGGGTCATTCAGGCTCCATGTCAGTGTTGTATCTTAACTTCTAATGGGTGGGTGGAAAATTACTGTTGTAACATGATGCTATCTTTTGGAATCTTTACATCAGAACTCTTTTAAAAGCACAAAACCTTCTCTCTCGGTAGCTGGTGACTGCACTATTGTGCACAGACCTTGTATGGGAAAAGGTTGTGTAATGGGCTCTGGAGTCATTTTGAGAAGAGGCATCTGTGTTAAAATGCACTTAGTCTGACATTTTCCACCACAAAGAAGGGTGTTTATAGCAACTTTATAGACAGCACAAACATCAAAACATGAAGCAACACAGTATAGATGAAGTTTCCCATTATGCCTGGCAAACCATCCTCCATAACAGTGTTTATGTTTCACACTCTCCATGTAAATACACATATCTGTCTCTGAGCCTCTAGGCCTCTTGGCCAGTGTTTATGTAAAGCAGAGATAGGATGCAATTGGGCCTTATCTGGCTGACTACTGGATGGTGCTAATTGAAGGGCAGTGAAAGCCCCTCACTTGTTCTTGGCTACATCTCTGGATACCGTCAGTCTTAGATTTACCCAAAGGAGTTTTGATACAAAGAAAATTTGATAAATTCCAGACTTTATCTAGTGTGTGACGTCAGATGATATTGCCACCTTACACCACATACTGCCATATCAATGGTATAATGATTAGTAGTGTCTTACTGCGGGGAAACCCAAGTGCATCAGCTCACACAGTGAGGTTTGTGCTCAAATAGTAATTTGTGACCAGTGGTGAAGGAAGTTTTAGATTCATTACTTGAAAGTTAAAATACCACAATGTAAAAATACGGCAAATACTTGTAAAAATACAAGTAAATGCACTTCAAGTTACAAAGTACAAGCACTTGTTATGGGGAGAAAAAAATTGCCCTTCACACTTTTGCGTAAAATATTTGTTATTCTAGTTGGTGTTAGGCATTTAATTGAAACCACCAGATTCATTTAGAGAGGAAATCCATGGTGGCACTGCGAACAACTTATGGACAATATTTTACTGCTTTTTTTTAAGGGTTCACAAACTACTAGTTAAATCTTAATTAGAAATTAAACTATTATCTATAGCCGTAAATGTAATACTGAAATGTAGTAGATGCATAAATTAGAAGAAAAAGAAAATTGCATGAACAGTACTAGCTTAAATTTAATTAATTACTTTCCACATTTGCTGAAAACCTGAGCTACATGTGCAAAAAAGGCCAGTTAAGCAGCTTCCAAATTAAATATTAACTAATTTGCTTTTCATCATTGAACAATGCAGAACTACTCTGACATATGATAAGGGTGCGTGAGGCTTGCAGCAAATAAACCAACCACAGCACACAGTATTAACATCTGGGATATCTAACATGACGGACCATCTACAAAACAGTAACTTACAGCCAGTGAGACAAATTAGAGACAGGAACAGAGAGGTCACTCTTACAGAATTAGAAAAGTATTTTGTAAGTAATTTCTGGCAGGGAAAAGGAGCATATGCTGAGCAATAGAAACCTACATATAAGGCTTTGCAAACCTAGTGTTAAGCCTTGGTCACATCAGTTTCTATCTGCTCTATGCTCCACCTTGCAGGTGGCTGTGATGGGGTTATACTCCTGAGAATGTGTTCTGTGATTTACACCCGGTGATAAGAGTCAGAGATGCTTGTTCCATGTGGACAACTGGACAGAAGTGAGCGGTGAGCCTCTGCAGACCTCAGCCATGATAGGAAAAAGAACACACTTCAGCAATAAATGTGTACCTCTAAGACACTTTTATCTGAGAGAAAATGTTTTAGTTGCAGGGCTGAAATGAACAGATTATGACTTTAAATCTGTACAGAACGAGGAGAGGCACACCACTAAAAAAAAAAAAAAAGTAAACAGGTTGAGTTGTGGGTTTTTTTAGTCAAAGAAAATTAAGTGTATTTGGGGTGGGGATTTAAAGAGTGCAATGTCAGTAGTCTGCACTTTGTCAGTTTGTGCTGATTTCATCAGACCCCCAGAGGGAAAGAGAACTTCAACAGACCCCTTTTACACCTAATGCCTGGACCATATATCATTAGAGTTCACATCCTAATGCTCTGGATTGGTGCCTGAGAACAGATCTGTTTTCAGGTTAAATGGCACTTAGTTTAAAGTCAATGGGCAAAGGTAAACTAAAAACTGGAATTTAAAAGTCCTAGTCTTTCCACTTTTCAGACAAATCAGAAGACAGGGAGTCATGCTGACAACAGCGCAACAGTCTTTTAACCTGGTAGACAGTTTCAAAGTGCTGCTTAAGTGTTGATGCTACAGTAATACAGCTCTGACCCCAGCAGACAGGGTCATCTTAAGTTCACATTACTTTTGTCACCTCTCATGTGTTCCAAGACAAGTAACCCTCTTGTTGCAGGCTATTTCTCATCCCAAGTACCAGCTCATCTATTACTGGCATGCCGTCCTTTAACTAAAACCAAATGTCAAGAGCATTTATTTAACAAGAAATGAGCAATCACATGTGAGTTCTACTGTTCTTTAATTGGATGTATATAAAAACTGATCAATTCAGTCTGAGGATTTGGAAAGCAGAAAAAAAAATAGAGGGCCAGGCAGTCTAGACAGTTGGGTTAAGGTGGAATTAAGCAGAAGGTGACAGGGCTTGCAGACTGGTCTTGACGGTTGCTAGGTTGGCCTTCCAGGAGCTAAGGCTGTCGTGCAGCTGCTGCCACTGCTGCTTGCCAAAGGTGCGGTGTGTGCTGTGGCTGATGGAGTAGAAAACAGAAAGGCAAGAATGTCAACTTGACCAAAAAAGAATGCAGGCCAAAGACACGTCTTGCAACTTTGAGGAAACAAAATGCGGAACTATAGTAAATGTTACTATGACCAAAGACATGGCATTGACTGTATTCTGTATTAAGACCTCAAATGTAAGCTATACGGAGGCAGAATCAAGTGAAAGTTTAGTTTCTACACAGATGACATATGTCTGATGAGCCAGGTAAATTAGGTCTAGATTGCTACTAAGGCTACATTTGCCCCTCTAATACAGATCTGTACTTAGTGAAAATTGTACACAATTAAGTCATACATGACGTTGTTGGATGACTGTACTTACCTCACAACAACTTTTCGCTGCGTCTGGTCAATTTTGCAGTACACCATCTTGGTCCGAACAGCTAGAAATAAAAAACAAGAAAGGTTGGGCATAAAGAGGCAGTAAAAGCTCTGACAGAAAGCCATAAAAACACCTCTGACAAAAAAAAGCTTTAAGAGAGAATGCACTTGGAAGATTAAATTACAAAGTAAGCCAGTCCAAGTCCCCAAACACTAAAAGTGCTAGTCTTGGTTCTATGCCATTATTTCATTGTGAAAACCCTACTCATGTCTAAGGTTGGGTATTGTTTTTTTTTTTTTTTTTTTTTTCCCCCAGATACCAATGCTAAAGCGATACTTTTTAAACGGTGCTGGTGCGTTTAGGCACCCAACCCTACTCATGTCCCATGATCGCCACTGCCTCCTGTTTTTAAGGAGGGAAACATCATTTTTTGGTACAAGGAGGCAAGTCAGGGGGATGTGTTGTTGACACTGTTCAATCACTACCCACATTTTCCTGCCTCGGCTGGACAATAAAGTTATTCTATCCCCTTCTCCCCCATTAGTTGCCTGTGAGAAACTAACAGCCCACTTAACAAGAGTAGACAGCAAGGATTAATTTGAGCTCAAGTGCTTGTACCATCAATGACAAAAGCCTCAACGTCATCAGCTCCAATCTGCAGCTCCTGTTGCATGGTGTCGAAGGAGATCTCCTTGAATTCCACAGACATGCCCATGAATGTCAGCAGACGCATCTTGGACATGTTTTGCTCATGAGACAGGCCTGGAGAGCAACAAGCAGGGATCATTAAACACAAAACAGTCACAGTCGATTACTCTTGACTCGGGGAGTTTCCCTGTGATAATTGTTTCTACGTTTAGGAGCATGCAGTCAGGGAATCTACTCATTAACACAAACACCACTCCACATTGTCTGTTTTGAGAGTCCATCCTACACATGCTTGTAATTACACCAAAGCCTTTAGCAGTGAGAAAGAGACACACTGCTGACACACACACACACATTCCTGTACTGTGTCAACAGAGTACATTGGCTCAATATTTACAAGTTCTTATTTTAGCAAAAGGTGATTCAGCTGGTCTTAAAATTAACTTTTGTACAGCACAAATAGTATTTCTTAGGCATCAAATGTGTCATATTTAAATTCCAAGCTTTTTTCCTCTCTAAGAGAATTTGACCTTTTTCACGATCATAGCTATCATAATAAGTATGATCATAGTATGAATCATAAGTCCTTGAAGTGCGAAATGTTTGAAACCTTTGAAGTTCCTAAATACAAATAAATACTCTAAATTTCTTTAAAGCTGGTACTCCTTTGAAACACTCTTAAAGTGCAAGCATTATTTCTTAGAACACGTTTCTTATCAAGCACATTCATTTAAAACACTTAAAAATGTCAAAACTGATTTTAAAAATATGGTAAGGAGCAAAGATAAACTATCACTCACCAACTACTTGTACACAGAGGTTTACAGTAATCAGACTATTACAGCACATGTAAATATTTCCTTATTTATGAACCTGTGTACTGTATTTTTAAACATGTTCAGTATGCGTTTGTGTACTAAAATCTCAACATTCGGCTACTTACCAAGAGAGTCAATGAAGTCTTTGTTACTCTGGTAAAACTTTACATAGGCTGCTAGTTTTCCACTCACAAAGATAGTTAATAGCTGAAAGAGAGAGTCACAAAAGGAAGAAATACCATTATAGGACTATGGAAACAGTCACATCGTCTTTGTATTCAAACGGGCTAGAACTGTAATAATAATAATTACATCCAGATTAAGGTTATGAGACATCCTCAGTTTCAATGTAAAAATGTTGTCCTTGATGAAAAAAAATATGAATACCCGTTGACCCATGAAAACACATATAGAAACTGTGCACACGCCTTATTAAGAAATACTGTTTCATGGTCTCCGTTAAGCTGGTTATGAAGAAACATTCCTGCTGCTCACCATTCACCATTTGGAACAGGTCAGCATTTACATATTGGGTTGTGATGCCTCAACAGTCACTGTGACTACATATCAAAAACGCACCTAATACCCATGTAAAACACAGTCAAGATGCTTTCACACCATGCCTTTACATGGACACGAGTATCCCGTTTATATGTTTGAGCATGAAGAGTTCATATCCCAATGTCGAAAACCCGGATAAACCCTGTTTTTGAGACAGGAATATGCTTGTTGGAGTATTCCACTGCTCCCTTGTCCTAGGACAGTGACAGGGTGACACCGGTCAACGTGGAGGACAGTGTTGTAAGAGTAGCTTAGCTCCTTTCAGGAATAGCTCATAGCAGATAATTGTTGGTGATCGGAGCAGAAAAGAAATTAGCAGTAAAGCTGTAAAGTGGTAGTAAATGTAGTGTTGCTATGTTTGTTTTTGTAAACATGACAGGCGCGTGCGCCAATAGACTGCAGTAGAGCTGGGCGGTATCCAAATTTTGATACTCCCTTTTTTACCGGGGTATACTGTATTACCGTGACTAATTAAAAATTATGACGTAAGGCTCAGACGGCGTCACCAAACTGTTGGCTTGTGCCTACACCGTTCAGAAACTGAATACCAAACAATAATACTGAAACACCTCTCCCTTCTCATTAGGTTGGAACCCGAAATGCTGCCAAACTGCAGAAGTCGTGTTCTTCTTCGAGCCCAGGTGACTCAGGGCGCTACTTGCCATCCCCCCCACCCTCTACACTGTCATGTGATGACAAACACACATAAGCATTAAAGGCATTAAATAAATTATATTTAATATTTAATCCTTGTCTCCTATATAAGAGCATTGCATTTTCGTTAATGACGGTATTGAAACTGATACCGTTGCTATTTTCAAGACCCTGTGGTATACCATATTACCCCCAACTCAAGACTGCAGTAAATCGGTAACCTGGATACTATTATTTAGATACTTTTATTTATCATGTATACCACGATATGAGCAACTCGATTCCTCTGTGTTGCATGTCAACATATCCCAAATATGATCAAAACAGGAATAAGCCTCATAATAAGAATAAATAAAATAAAAATTCACACTCAGTGTGCATTAGAATTCTAATCACATGACCAAGGTGGGCATTTTACACATGCAAGATGAAGAGGGTTGTCACAATGAAAAGAAACGTGTTTTCCATGTATTTTGTGTGCTATGGTTGATAAAATCGATTGGATTCAAGTTATTAGGTTAGATGTTTCTAGCAATAATTTGACAATGCCAGAAGTGTCTTTATATATATATATATATATATATATATATATATATTCAACACCAGAAAACATTGCACATTGTCTTTAGTACTCACGTCATGGATGAGTTCTCCCTCCAGAAAGCGAACAGGTTTCAGGGTGAGCAGGTGGTCAATGAGGAAAGTGTTGGGATCTTTGAGAGCACGGACGATACATCTAAAGATAAGGGACACCAATGGATACATTTATGTAGGAGAGATGTACATGTTATATCGAGGCTTAATGACAAATGTTAAACAAGGTCTTCAAGTGTACCTGTGGGCATCAACACGTGCTTGTGAAGCATTGTCTTCTGTGTAACTTCCCAGCAGCTCAACCATCACTTTTGCTGCAGCCTCGCTGTGAAATGAGTAGATACATTGTTGAAAACTCTCTTGTACAAAGATAATTTACTTGAAGGATATCTCACAATCTTACAAAGAATCTTAGGCCTAGAGGTACATAGTATGTGCCTAAAACAAACATGTACTATTTTTTCACACAGGACTTTACAAATCTTCAGTTGTGTGTATTCACAATTCTGCATCTCTGCATACCAAAACATTAATTTTACACAGCTGACTTTTTATGTAGTTACCTTTTTTTGCAGTCAACCAATGCTTCATACACCAGCCTCAAGAGTGTGTGCTTCTTCTCTGTGGTCAGGTTCCAGTCGATAATCCACTTGCGCACCTGATCAGCAGCACAAACAGGTATTGTAAATCAAATGCAGTCTGTGGAAATTTTAAAAAATGTGACAGTGAATTTTCTTTCTTCTTTGCCGTCTTCCGCCCAAGGCAAAGAAATACACAATGTGTGAATGGCAGTGTTTATATCAGTTATCCCAGCTAATTATGGTGAACAGATATACCTGATCAAGGTCAGTTGGGATGTAGGCAATGGCGTTACAAGTTGCAGCCACCTTGATGAGGCCACAGAAGACAGTGTACCTCACAGAAGTGTTCTCATCCATGCCATGGAACAGATTACTCAGTCTGTAACATCAAAACATGAAACAGATAGTCACGTATTAAATCAGAGAACTCATTTTTTTTTTTATACTTTGTTTTGAAAAGATAGCTGCTTTGCTGCCTATTAAAATTGTTAACAGTATCCTTATGTTATCAAGACCAGCAGTCTCATATTAACCAACATCAAAATAATGGCCCACTTAGTGTACATGCATGTGGAATGTATACTTTGTCAGATTTTTGGAAACAATAACCATACGAGAAAATAATGTTAATAAATTAAAAGGGCAAAAAGTAAAAGAACTCACAGCTGCATCCTGAGGGAGGGTCTCTCTCCTTCACGGAACTTAACCAGTTTCTCACATAAACTTTCAATGAGAGCCTCTTGCTTCTCCGTCTCCAGGATCAACAGCAGAGACACAATGCTGTTCATCACACTCTCTACATCTGCAAAGAGACAAGAGAGAGCCATAAGTAAAGAAAAAGTGTTATCCACCATTCATGCCACCAATAGGCAATGCATATTTGATCAACACTGCCTAGTTTCCTAGCCTCTGATTTTTTTCAGCCTCTGTTTTAGCAACATAGGGAACAGTCTGGTGTTCACAACCAAACAGTGTACTAAAATATGTTTCTGAATACAATTTAGGCGAGAAATAGGCAATACAGCAACCAAATCTTGGTTTCACTTTGTTTTACAGTTTAATCTGAGTTTGGGAAAGAGAGAGAGGAGACCTCTCCCCATTTCTATATTCTTTGCGTTTGTATGTGGAAGGACAGTCTGTAGTTACAGCAACAGGCCCTAGGGCCCGCAGAATATTTCCAAAGTGACAAGGATTTTTTGCTGGGCTGTGGTAAGAAGGATTTTTTTTTTTTTTACGAATAGTACCAACATTATTATGATACAAAGTTGGTTGAATATGGCAAAAGTATGCCTTTAACACATGTGAGCCATACACACATATACATGTTAACAATTACACCTGTGCTTTTCCTTGTACTATAAGAAATATCTACTTCTTCATCATCACCTACCTTTATCATCGTCCTTGAGGCATACATCACACGCCTCGATGATCTGAGCCAGATCTACATGAAGTCCACCTTCAGAGTTCTCCTCTGATATATCAGCTCCTTTGGACTTCATGTAGGCTCTCAGCTCTAAAGCCTGTAACGTTAGACAGTAACATAAAAGTGTCAGTGGTTACATAAAACTTAAAAGCACAAAAACTACTAGCTACATCGTTTAGCATAATGTGTTTTTACTTTACCACTAAAGCTAATTTTCAAACATGTTTTTTTGTTTTCAATCACAATAACATTTACTGAAGTCAGCTATAAGGTAATGTACCAATTGTTTTTCATTACCTAGGTTAAGTTATCAGCTATGGTCGTCTAACAAGGAGGACGCTTTGGGTGGTTCATTAGTTTACGTCTTTGTTTATTAAATGGCTAACGTTAAGCAGCTAGCATTCTTAGCTTTCCTAATCTTTGAAGACATTTATGAGCGCGTTAGCCGTAAATACACAAGTTGAAAACGAGAACAACAAGATTCTCAACTAATTTACATACAAACCATCTAAACGGTAAGCTTCATGATATCATTACAAATAACGAGCTTCCACATATGTCACATAACCAGCATGTAGCTAGCTAAGAGTCAGCATATGTAGCTACCTGTCAGCAACGGTTAGCATTTTAGCTGGCTAGCATGCTAAGTTATCTGTTTGGATAGATCCCATTTGTTGACTCATCAGCAGGCGGGACGATGCAAAATTATTTTTTAATGACACGGGTCGTACCTGGTCTTCTTCTGTAATATCGATAAATGCTGGGACGCTCATTTTTGGTGATTTTGTGAGCCTCGATGATGAAATCCACGCACCCACCAGTGCTGAGACCTAAGCGGAAAAGAAAAGGCAACAGTGCCGGTGAAACTTTTCTCTTCCGGTTCATACAATTAAAGCCACAGTAACCTAAAAACTGCAGTTGAATGATGTCTCATGGCTGATTGTGATTGCTTTTAAATACTAGGTGTAGTTCTTAAAATATTTACCATTAATATGCACATAAATTGTGTATCTTTCCAGATGGGTTGACAAATTCCCATTGCTGCATAGTTTCAGTTTACAAGTGCAACCTCTTCCTTCAGAGAAAGGTCTGGCAGTTCAAGACTAGAGGTCAGACAACCGCCTAAATTTTGTTAATCCCGCAGACTTCTATCTCCTAATACTTCATTCTTACTGATCCAGATATCCATCTCCACTCTGAGAGATTAACTCTGGATGTCTTGGATGAGAGTTACAGAGGTGAACCTGATCCCCAGGAGAGGTTATCTGATTGAGCTGCAGTCCATCTGTGTGGACCACCATGGCAGGCCAGGCCCAGAGCTTTTCAACCCGGAAACACAGTCAGTGTCAAAGGGCAACACTCTTCCACCATACACCCGCTGACCTATTGGTGATGGGCCTCTCTACCAAGTGGGATCCTCTGTATTGTTACCATGGCAGGTAATTTGGTGATTGAGGTGAGTGAGGTGAAGAGGGTAAGTGAAGCAGGAGTTCACCCCAAAACTATGTAGTCAGGTTACTTACATCTGAGGTGTTGAAGGGCTTTTCCCCCCGGGTAAAACTGCGACATAATTTCCTTTTGAGGCCCACGAATCAACTTCTCTGTCACAAAAGTAGTTTTTTTTAGAGGTTTCAATAGACGGGTAGACTCATCCACTAAAATTTTTTTTAACGTCTGCCTTTTAAAATTAATCTTCAGTTTTAAAATAAGGGGCCGAAATATGTTGTGTTCTGCAGTAATACTTTAAAAAAGTTTGGGGGGGGGAAATGGGGGGAGAAGTTTTCCTGTCTGGTATATCGCTTCAGTTTGGGAAGGCAATGGGCCCGGTAAAATCCCACCCTTTCTCTCCCGCCCTTGTAGCTTCATGGCAAAAAAATTTAACCGCTTCTTTCCCCAAATGACTTGTGTAAAAGTGGGCTTTATTATCTGATTAACATGTTTTTCAAAAGCCTGTGTATTTTTAAACCCAAAATAAAAGTATTGGAGCTTTTAAGTCCAGGGCGGGGAGACATTTTTTTTTGTCTTCGAAAAAAGGCTTTAAAGCACAGGGTTTTTGATCTGGGAGCCTTTATAAACCCATGGGAAATGCCCGAAAAAGAGGATATTGGGTTTTCAGTAAACCTTTTAACTCCAAGGAGACTGTTTTGTACATGTTTTAAAAATGGATTTAGTCTTTTTTATATTTCAAAATCTAACCTCCCAAAGTATTCTTCACAAGTGTATCACTACGCAACTTGCCCAGTGTGTTTATGTTGGTGATATGTACAGAATTCAGGGGTTTGGTCATTTAGTGTGCTTCAAAAATCAAAACCCGGGAAATTTTTAAATTGTTTTTTCCCTTTTTCCTTTTCTAGGTCTGTTGGGCAGAGTTTTATCCAACTCCTCTGAAATTGGAAATTTTTTTTGTGTAAAGATTAACTAAAAAATTGAGGAAGGGACGAGCTAAAAACAAACACTTGGTTTTCTTAATAATTTTAAATGCCTAGGTTTTTTAAAATTTTAAGACCCATATTTGTATAGGAGGGGTTTGGTCGAAAAGTTATGTTGTCAAATATCAAATTTTTACTTCATCCTATCTTTTTTGTTTGAAGAAGCAATTCTTCCAAAGCGGGCAAATTCCCGCTCAGCCCCTAAAAGATAAATGATTGTGTGTTAAGAATTAGTTGAGCCCAGGTGTCTGCTTTCTCCCTGTCAGTCAGCCAAGTGGTGAGTATCCATGTAAGCCTGTCTCATGGTCATCATCCAACATGGAGGCCTACCTTCCACACACTAATTGTCTAGTTCCCACAGTTCTGCCTGCCTTCACAATCTCTGAAAAATCCCCTTGCTCAGGCTCATCTATCAGCCAGTGACCTTGTCAGTGTGGATTGCTTGAGTAACTTCCCTGCTTCCCTAGGTGGAGCGAATTGCATGTTAATTACTTATAAGCTATCCCACCCTCCCCACACATGTACACACAAATACCAAAAACAAATAAACAAACAAAGCCAAGGTATTAAACAGAGGGGAGTCCAAAGTTCACAATGGTCCAAGGCATGCAAAATCCCACAGGGCCTTCCGATGGACTTTTGCTGTCCACAACTGCAGAGATATTAAAAATCCCATTGTCATTTTTCTCTATTTTTCCACTTTATATTTTTCACTGCTAAACGAATTACCCTACAGTGGAAATAACTCATCAAATTAATCGAATAAGAGAAATTATTTTCTACGATTTTCATCAATCAATTTATTGTTGAGAAATTGAGCAAAATAAAAATAAATCTCAATTGTGGGGATTTACTGCTTTTCCTTTTCATATATAATAATGAATTAAATAACTTTAGCTGGTTGGACAAAAAGGGCATTTTTCACTAATTTCTGACATCATATAGATTAATTAATTAATGAATCAACAAAATAAATGTCAAATGAATCAATAATGGAAATATTTCTGTAGTTGCATCCCACAATACATCTTCAACATTTTGCATGTTAGAATAAGACTGCATACTCTCCGCTGAGCTTTTATTCAGTCAATTAGAATTATATTGTTCTTCCATCTGCCTTCTAGATGTTACTGACTTGGCTGTCTTTTCATCTGCAGCAAAAACGCATCACCGGAAAAAAAAGTTTGGTAAGTGAACTGCTGCTGTTATCTTGCCATATCACTTAATGACCAACTTCATATCACACCAAAGGCCGCAGCAATCAATCAAAGCGAGTCTGCATTTGTGGTGTTGAGCTATCTAAAGTCGTTAATCCCCCCTATGTGGAATGTGTGTGCTCTGTTTCAACCTAATGGCAGCAGCAGCAGCAAAAAATTAAAAAAAAGCTACAGTCTTCCAGGAATTCTGATGTTCCTGTCTGGAGAGATCGAGTCACTGCGGTGGAACTGGGACTATTAATGATAGAGTGGTCTCTTGTCATCAGAGTGTGTTTATATTACACACACACTCACAGGCTAGGGGAAGCAATACAACTTTAAAAAGCACAGTCAAACAAAGAATCAAATGTGTTTTAATGGGGATACATTGCACAATATTTGGCTTAAAGCTATTCTTATTTAGTTTCTTTAGTGCTGATAAATACAATGGAAAACGACAGAACAGGCATGTCATTTTTCTCACACAAAAGATGTATGTTAATTATTTTTATTTGAATCTACAAATTGATAACTATTATTTTCAGCAAAGAATTTAAATAACAAAACTAAATACACTGTCTTCCAGGGATTGAGAAAGTTGCAGTAGAACGGCATTTCCCTATAGTCACATTCTGTGCTCATTGCGGTAATTTTTACATTTTCCCATCATTATGCACATACCTCAGAGTCATCATGTACACTTTTGCTCATGACAACAGACAGTAACCGCTAGAGATATCTGAAATGTTTTCTGATGACTGCTTACGCCCCAGCCACAGCTGCTAGGGTGTGACTGCATTGAAGAGGCTGTGGTTTACTGTAAAGAACTGATAAAGGCTGGCCTTGATCCTGACACACAGGCACCTGTTGGGTGAGACATAGGTTATTCAGCAAAATTCAACAAGACACTTTTAACATCACTGACATGTATTTCATTAATAAATTACATATAAGTGGTCCGCTATTGAATTTACAGCTAACTCCGAGATAGTAGAATAACTCATAGCCTTGATTTAAATGTTGTAATTTAATCCGCTTTATGCAGGTTTTCAAACGACAAGCTATTGTCATGTACAGTATATATTTGATTCGGAAATGGTCAGCATCTCCTTTATGTTTTATTTTTTTTTAAAGTAAACACTAATAAATATCCAGATATTTAAAAAGAATCTTGAACAATTGTCCTCTCTCAAAATAATTACAGACTTAAAGTTCAATATTTTTGTTATTGTCAACAAACTTTTAAAAAACAACAACTCAACATTAAATCGATCCTACCAAGAAGTATTGTCTCTGTGTGTGCGTGTAGGCAAAACCGGATACATCTTATTCATCTGTGCCACAGAGCTCCATTGTCCAAAAACTATTGAAAAAAAACAATCAATAAGTGACATGTTCCTTCAATATAATAAACATGGATACTGTAGATTGTGTTGAGTCAATTCTATGTTATTATAAATTCACTGCCATTCTTGCGTAGCAGCAGATGTTTAAGGTTAGGCATTGACCTTGGATGGTTTGAGTCGGGATAGCCTACTGGTTAGGGGATAGGAACTGAACACATTAGGTTTCCGGTACCTCGTATGAGCAGTGGGATTCTTAATAACGTCTCACTCCCATATACACCATTCTGGTGCTGTAAAGACTCACTAGTGCATCAAATGTTTCTTGATCCGTTGCTGTAAATAGTCCCTGACAAATACATTGTTTACTTCTATTTGAGTAACATTTGCAAAAAACTACAGTCCACAAATTATTTAGCTTTAAAAAAATAAAGTATATAAAAGTTAAAAGATTAAATTATTATACAGTATAACTAGTTACCTATTCAGAAGGAACCAACTGGCTTGGGGCTGAGTACCACTGAAAAACTGGGAAAGTCAAAAGATACTGAGAGACAAACTAAGACATTGTTTTCATTTGTTGACAATATCAAATATTCAGAATATCGCCCGCCTTTACCTTCAATGACTGTCCTTATGCAGTAGTTTAGTGTGAAGAACTTTAAAAGTGTTTAGATTCCTTGGTTTAAAATGTTTCTTGCATTTAATCCAGGAGCATGCAGCTTTTAATGGATATGAATGCGGGAGAGGGAGGAATCTTGAGGATGGTGATAGAGGGGAAAGGTGATCATCAACAACAAGACGAGAACGGGTGTGTGAAAGATCATTGGACCAGTGTTGTGTCTGACACATGAACCATGAAAATGCCCACTCTCCCACAGATCTTTCTTCTCTGTTTCTTATCTCCAGTCTGATACGCAGCACTTTGAAGAGCAATGACATGGGAGAGAATTAAAAACTGACGATAGTTGTTTTTCCTGTGGGTCATAGGGAAGTGGAACAATGTATATGCTGTTATGAAGCAATTTGACTTTGTCTTCAAGAGAAAATTCATGTACAGTATGTACTGTATAACAATGTATCCAAATGTACTGGATCCTTAATTGTGTAAAGCAATGAGTAATGATGTGCATTCAGATTTTGTTATCTCAAAGAGCAGAAGCCAGCTGTCACAAACGTCCAAATAGTGCTCTTAGAAAGTAGGGAAGACAGAGGAATTATTGTTCTGCCTGACTTTTGTTTTAAACAGTAACCATACACTAGAGGCCACAAGCAGATAGGAGGGAAATGATGAAACATTACCACACAATGCTGTTAGGTTTGTTATCAGTGTGTTTCCATGCCCACAAAGAGAAGTCAAGGACTGGGCCTTTCTTTTATACCACTATCATTACATCAAAATAACACCTGTTGATCTTTGGTAGTCTTCTCCTGCATTATATCTTGGCCATTTTAATACAAATCATTAATGTTTTAAAAATATATCATGTCATTTTAAACCACCATGCTCTTGATTTGAAAATAAGCACCTTAATAAAATGTTTATCTTCAGATGCAGTAGCATGAACATAGAGGTTGTTTTTTTTAAACGGAAAAAAGTAATTTATTTTTCACGTTCTTTGCCAGATCACATATCTGCGTAGTTTATCATACTCTGCTCTTTTCTCTGGCTGAAACAAACCCTTCTCGCATTCCCTCTTACTCATCGTGCTGTAGAAAGTTTTAGTCTTGTTTTATTTCTTGTTAAGGGTCAGAGGCAGTATTGACCATTTCCCTTCCTGCGCACAGTGATGTTGTTTTAAACCCTGAGTAAACCAGAGATTGATCTCAAGAATGGGTGTTTTTCGGGACTGCCATCCGTCATAGGGCTGAAAGGGTTGTTTTCTCCTGGCCCCGTCACCTTTGATGAATCCTCTCTAAAGACTCCACTGGGGAAGGCATGGCCAGCATTTGCCTTGGCTCAGAGGCACTGCCTTTCTTTCACTCTCTACAGATACTTTTAATTGTGCCACAACCTTTTGTTCATGTAGCACATTACTTTAGTTAGTGTTTGTTTGTAGTGGGCGGACCACAGAAGGTTTTTCCAAATTGCTTTGGGAGATATTAATTTTCTTTGCTACTATTTTGAAGTCAGCTACGTGGACATCCTCTGAATGTGTTCCTCAGGGGTATGGGTCTGCCTTTGCACTTGTTTATTTCCCAGAATAGATTAAGTCAGAGAGCACTTTATCTTATTCTTGACTACAAACCACCCAGATTAATCTGTATTTAGCTTGTAGGAGCATTTGTAAGGCTATGACTGTTGTAATCAGATATGCTTGGACCACACGATTGTCATATATTCCTTTTGTTTTTGAAAAAACTGGGAAATATGAGTGTTTTAATGTAGTCCTAAAAGGGTTAAGATGTCATTATTCCTCTTCTTTTAGGTCCATGTTTTACACCACAGAAATGGGGGTTTGTCTTTGACCTATTATCAAGCTGCTGTTGCAGCTGGTCAAGACTAGTGGTTTTGCACCAGCATCCTGATTGTCCCCTATCCGACAAACCATTACACTTAACACTGCTGTATCTGTAGGCTTGCAGCAAGTACGTCTTCAACTTAACTTAAAACCCAACAGGCAGCAAAAGTGGAATTAAGAGGGCATTGAGGGATACGTCAGTGACATTGTGCAATTATTAATGCCACCTCAGCAGATTGTTAGCTGATTTCATCACTCTTACAGTGAAGTTAGACTTCTCTCTCTCTTCTTTTGTACCTTTTTTTTCCTTTCCTTTGCCCATTTCTTGTCTTCCCCCCACCACTTCTTTTAAGTTGAATTAGAGGTCACTGACGTGACTAATATTCCAGATGGTGATGACAGGAACTGGCTAACACTCTTCACCTCACATCATTGTCCCGGGTCTTCTAAAATTGACAGTAGAGTTTCAAATGGATTGGCTAGTTGGAAATGCATCCTTATCCGCCATGCTGTGGTCTAAATGGCAAAGTTGTCCAGTGGGCCATTAGCTCAGGAGTAAAGGAAGTAATTTGAATTGACAGACAGCTTGAGACCTGCTTTTGCTTTTGCTGTTTTTCTGTCATAAAAGGTTTCTTGCTAACTTTCATTGATGTCAAGCAAATTCACCATGATCAACATGGCCAACTGTTCAGTATTTCAAGATCTTCAATATTTGGTTTTTGTCTATCCTTTCATAATCTGTAGTAGTCCGATATGTAATCACTTTTTAAATTCATATTATATTTACTCCCACAGTAATACTTACAGTGAAATCACCTTCCAAAAAGCTGTGGTCAACTATACAGTAACCGACAGGAGGATTCCGGCTCCTCGCACCCCTGCTATACCTGTTGTTACATGGCATGACAAAACACAGCTAGCATACTAAAGGCTCACCTAGCATGTAACATTAATGGTATTGGTCTCCTCTACCTCCGTGTTTTGTTTAACGTGAGAATGAGACCTGAGTTGCCCTGGATGAGTGTATACTTTCCTGTATAAGAAGGGTTGTGTTGTGTTAAACTGACTCACCTAGTTGCTGGCAAGTTGTAGTTTATTTTTATCCCGTTTGTTTTTGGTTGTATGGCTCTGTCTTACCTCATGTAACCTTTTTTGTCTTCACTTCTTCTTTGATTACTTTCTTTCACAATAAGAAAACTGTAATTGACTGCTATGCTACACTGAACGTAGCACATATTTTTAAAAGGCAACTGTCATTGTTTCAAGCTTTCAAGGAAAGGAGGAACCCAACTGCTGATTTGACAAATACAATAATGTTAAAAGATCCACAGCAGCTGTCTTGGATTTATAAGCATATTCCAACTTACTGCATTCCTGTATAATTCCACATTGAGTTAAACTTGAGTTAAGGTCAAAACCCCTATCTCTTAAGCGCGCGCGAGCTCGCGCGCACACACACATACACACACACACAAACTCCCCCTCTCCTTTTCTAATAAATAATTATACTTTTGTGTGATGTGGCTTTGCTCCAAGGCCATGCAATTTATTTGAGTTGCTTTTAGCCAAACAGTACTATTCCCAAAATGGGACAATTCAGAGCATGTTTACTGTATGTTGTACCATTTTTACATTTTGAGTGATAATTAATTAAACTTTGTATTCATAAATTGTAATAAAATCCACTCTTTTTTAAACATGCCATTGCATCCGATATATTTAATAAAAAACTCCCAACTTTGGCTATGTAAATGTGTACACCAGAATTAATGCTTTAGTAAAAAGTAAGATTTTACTTCTGGCCCTGCCTCGTCTATTTTGTTTATATACTTGCCTCATCCATTTGGTAACTTATTTGAAAAATGGATTATATTTCATAAACCAGGTGAGTCACAAGCGTTAGAAATGATGATGAATATCTCTGAGAAAACAGCTCAGTTCAATAGTTTACAGAAAACACATGCTGTTTGTAATTTTAGTTTTTTCTAATCTTTAAGTAAGCTATGAGTATGTGTAATTTCACCGATTTACAGGATTTTTTGGGAGCAAACACACTGAAAATGCAATATAATTTTTTTTACAAATCTCTGAGCCGAAAAACAAATATTTACACTGTCAATATGCGCAACCATGGACGACTTTTACTAACTGATTAATACTCATGGAGCTGATTCACGCTTTAAGTCAGAACAGTCCTTCAGAGAAATAAAAAAAAAACACTTCTCTTCTCCTTGCACACATGTACTGTACAGTAACACAAACATTCAAGATGAGCAACACTTGAACTTGAACAAAGAATAAAGAGCAACACCCGCTTATGCAAATGTGACGTTAGTCAGAATCTACTCAGAAGTGCAGTTTTTGCTGGCCAGGGGCAAGGCAAGGGAGTCTTCTTCTTCTCAGCCTCCCTTGCTCCTCCCCCTGTCCAATGAGTTATGTAGTATTTGAGGCTTTAGAAGAGTTAGGAAAGTCAGACATTATAGAGACAGAGGGACAAGGCACTGTTACCCGCAGATACTCCCACTCCAAACCCATCGCAGATCCCCAGGGAGCTTGAGATTTGGCATCCAGATTTTGGTCATTGTCACTAGTTCATTTATTTTCCTCTATAGTTTATGTCTTCTAGTGGAAAAGATGGTTCCTGTAGTGTGTTGTGACCACTGATGTTTGTTTCCGCAGAAGAGTTTGCTACATGCTTATTGCTTGTTCAGGTCATGTTCAGTTGATTAACTTTCAGGAGACTTTACAGTTTATTACTGTGTGACGTTTTAATCTCCCAGCTGTGTCTTCTACTGGAATACCATCGTTCCTTCTTTGGACTGTCTCAACCTGCTTTCAACAATGCTTACCGAGCCGTGTGGAGCCATGTCGATGGGGTCAGATGTTCGAGATCTGACCCTCTTACCTCCAGCGCCTCCTATGCCATCTTTACCAGGTGCTGGTGGTGGCTGTGGGATGTCTGTTGGTGGTGGTCAGTGGACCCAACTGCTGGACCTCCACCCTGGCTCTCCCTACACCTCCCTTCCCCCCCACCACTCCCTCATCAAGCAGGAACCAGGTTGGGGGACCACTGATCCAATAGAGGACCCTCACTGTGGACTCGGGGCCTTCACAGTACACTTCTCTGGTCAGTTTACAGGCTCAGGTAGAGTTGGGGCCTTCGGAGAGCCAACTGCAGGACAAGCAAGGATGTTTCCCAATGGAACCTACCTGTCCAGCTGCATGGACAGTCCTCCTGCACCCAGAAACCAGGGTAAGCATGCTCATTACCAGTCCCACCTCTGTCTTCTCTCATCAGCTTAATCTTATGTAGAGACAGTGAAAGACGACGAGCACCATTCAATAAAATCCAAGTCTGCGTTTTTCTACATTTCCTGCTGCATGTGTTCATGAGGTATCTCCACGTTAAGGGGTTGTCCACATGTTGTGTCTGAGCAGGATGTTATGTGCTGTACTGGGCCATTCTGTCCCATGTCAAGAATAAGCTTGACAGCTTTCTGGTAATGCTCTGGCAGACATTTAAAACAGTTCCTTTGCATTGGGCTTTTTTGGAGAAATTAATGTTTGTTGATTTTCACAACAATCGTTAAGGCATCAGTATTAACGTATTATTGTGTAGACAGAAGTAGGTTGATCTTTCATAAGGTTTCACTAGGTTTTATTACTGCATTCCTTATTTTTTCCATTTGTCGAGTGCAATGCTTTAGTCATAAACTTTCAAATGATAACTCAAATTCATCCATCCTAAAGTTCAGGTACTTTTAAATATTTTGTAAAGCTAATGCCATACATTAAGCCACACCACTTTGCAGTTTTGAAAGTCATGCACATCACTTTGTCCATCTAATAGGTTTTATGATAAAGCTTGAGCGTGTCTATAAGCAGCAATAATACATACAAGCCATAGGGAAGAAGCTTCCAGGAAATTAAAATTAGCCAAAACAGGAGGATGAATGTACTCATCAGCTGATTGTTAATAAATTACCTTGAAGTTTTGCATTTAAGAGTTTTAGGTTTTTAACTGTTAGATTAAATTACATGGACTTTACAAAAAAAGTTTACTCTTACTGTGTTTTCTTGGAAAAAAGACCCCAGTTGTTGTGAAAAACTAAAAACTTCCTCTGCTCTAAAAATAAATAAATAAATAAGTAAAAACAAAGACAAAAACGTATTGTGTTAAGATCTTTATTTATAGGGATTCTCTAGAAGAATTCCTGAAACACAAATTAATGATAAAGTGGAAACAATTCTGAAATTATGAGCGGTGAATCATGAACTTGATGTACTACTCCAAACAAGCTTGACCTGCACAGAGCCGATTAGAGGTTAAAAATGTAACTGTTATTTATCTGCAATCTTAATCTGGAATAAAACTTAATTTCTGTTTTGTGTCAAGTGTTGACATGTATATGATGTGTCTACCTTGAAGCTTGATGTTGTCTATTGGGTCTTAGTACTCAGAGGTCAGGTTTAACGATGGATGTGTCTGCTGATGTGACTTTCACAGTCAGTATGCAGTGAGGCTTGTTTGCTCAGTGGAATGTCATTTTTGATGAAGTGATACAATACTCCGCGTAGTGCTGTGCAGGCTGCAGGGAAAAGAGTTTGTGAGTCATTTTTCTCAGAAACTTTTCAACATCCCCCTCGGGCCTGTAAAGCAACCTGTCTACACTGGATGTGTATTAAACAAACATTGCACACACATTTGTGTCACCATTTTCACATAGCTATCTCAAATACAACATTCTCCTTTTGTGTATTACACTCACATAATTGCAATAATAGACGCAAAAAATACTTACTGTTACTATTTTTTATAACTGTAATTAAGTTAGAGTACATGCAATTCATTACTTCTCAACCTTCTTTTTCTACTGATATTCTACAGTAGCTCATTCGCCTATTTCCGCTTATGGTGTGTTTGCCAATATTTTTTTTCCACCTGCCATAAATAATGCAACCGCAAGGCCAAAGATAGATGGGGGGGGGGGGGGGGAGAATATGTTACAAGGAAAGATGATTTAGTAGTTTGATGAATGTCTCTCAGTGGTAACCCTGCCAGGGACTTAGAGCTTGTACCAGTGGGGATTCAGATAACTGACCAGATACTGGGGATTTTGCAAGTTTAATTTGCAAGATGTAAATCTAATGACTGGACCAGGCGAATAAGATCATTTTAACTTTCCATTGCTTCTTTTTTGTTTTCTTTCTTTAGGTTATGGAGCAATGGGTTTAGACAGCAACCCCAGTTATGGTCACACTCCGTCTCATCACACCCCTCAGCTCTCCAGCCTGTCCTTCAAACACGAGGACACGCTGTCACCGCCAAACAACATAGGTAACTGCCTGCATCCTGACGACTGATTACTAAATTGACTCGCAGACTGGAAGGCTGTCATGTCACAGCAAGGTTATATAAGTAACCCATAATTTTTCATATCACAAAAGAATCGCTATTATCCATTTCCCCCATCTCTCTTCGTCTCTGTCTGCACACACATGAATATACGCAGGCATACATAAACACAGCCTCCCTCTCGCTCTATAAGCATACGTAGGGTTAATGACTCTGGAAATGATAACTTGAGGAAACAGCTTTATGTGACTCTGCTGGAATGTCAAAAACTGTCTGGGGACCAATATACTACATGAGCCTGAAAAGAACCACTGTTTCTGTTTGACCTGTTCTCTCTGTTTGAAAGGAAGAGCTGTGCCTCTGGGCAGACATGCATGTACAAAAGTGTGCATATGTCTTTATATTCCTTTAAAAGTACCTTTCCGTGTGTTTTTGGGCCATTCAGGTGAAGAGAACATGAAACATACAATCACATACAAACATTTTGGTACAGGTTCATTCATTGGAATGTTTTCAGCTAAGTACTACTAGATATAGTTAGCTTTTGTATGGCCATGGAAACCTGAACTTTGACAACTAGAAACTTTTATTTGACAATTGTCGATGAGTTGATTCCTAGGACATTTATTATTAAAAATTTTAGCAATTTATTATTCATTGAAGTTATTTTTTTTAATTCAAAAACGTGTGTATATTTGCCTTTTTCCTTTTATGATTATTAAATGAGTATCTCTGTGTTTTGGAGTTTAGGTTGGTAAGATCTCCGCTCCTGGAAAAAATCCATCTATAGACAAAACAATTAATCAATTATGAAGAAAATTAGCAACTTTTGCATTTTTATTTTCAGTTGACCAGCAGTACCCGGCTCCCCCCCCCATGTTTGGTTGCCACAATCCTTCAGAATCCTGTCCAAGCAGCCAAGCTCTGCTGCTGAGAAACTACAGCAGGTACAAGTATTTCTGGCTGTATTGTTGCTTTATTTGACTTCTGCTACCTTGAATCCCCTCTCGGTAGCATTCCACTCTTTCCAAACGTTTTCAGACTCCTCACTCATCAATTAATGTCAGATTCTTTCCACCAACACCCCATGCAACTCGCTCACTTGCTGGTTAATTTTTAGATGTGTGAACTCTCTCTGATCCTACGTTAAGCCCTGCGTCTGCCTCTGCACTGTCTGGATCCGGAATCCTAATTTGTTCTGAGGTTAAGTGCTGCCCACTGGTGCTCAGCAGGCCAAAACAAACATTGAGTGATCTACTGCTGATGTGTCTGAGTCCACCCTGAGGAAAAATGAGGGGAAAAGTAAAAGAGACAAGTTCAGTGAAAGTTAAGTAGGGGATGTGAGGTAGTTAAGGTTGGGAATCTGCTCGATTTAACCTCTAAATGTGTTTCCAACCATCATTTTGATGCAAACATCTTAAAGGGTAAATTAGGATGAAATTCCTTGAATGCCGTCCTCCGATGTTGTTGGAGAAAAGGAACATGTGCAACCCAAATACTGGAACAGATGTTGATAAGAGGAAGGAAGACTTCACTGTTGTTAGAACTTATGGCATGAACTGGAAACACTCAAACAAATCCAGAGACATGCACACGCACACAATCTCACATACACACTGTGAATATATGTCTGATATCAGTGAGTCTTTCCACAGTTTGACATAGCTCAGAGCTGATTAGCGAGCCATCGCGATCCTTCCCTCAAGGACTTCTCAAGGAATGCCGTCCAGAATTCCCCTAAAACTGGTTCCCGCCTTTAATGATACTGAGGACAGAGTGATGTCATGCACTGGTCCATGGTGTACTAGGCACGGAGGCACTCACCCCCGCAGAGTGCACAACCACATCTCCAAGTGTGTGATTCTGTCAAATGTGTGTGTGTGTGTGTGTGTGTGTGTGTGTGTGTGTGTGTGTATGTGTGTGTGTGTGTGTGTGTTTGTGTTTGTGCAGTAGTGTGATCTGCCAAGGTAAAGAATGGCTCAGAGCCCATGTTTTTTAATGAGGCCAGTGAGGAGTGTGGTGGGTGGACAGGATGTGTTAATAAGCGAGCAATTTGGAGCTGAATGAAACATCATCATTGTCCATACAAGGGAAGGAAAAAAAGCTGGAAGAATGCACAGTAACATAAATATTGCCAGTGTTATTATTGTTACAGTGTAGTAATTTCAGGATGCCCTAGAAATAACTAATTAATAAAGAAAGAAAAATAAAACAAAACATATACAGTATTTCCCCTTTATCTGTCAATACCTCAGAGCTAGCCTTGTTTCACAACCTTTTGATCTATTAATGTATAGCATATGGTACATTGTATCTATTGTTGCCTTGAAATTTCACAAACCAAATAAAGAGTGAAAATCTAGTTGTTGTTGTTGTTGTTGTTGTTTTTTTTTAAGAATGTAAAATGCTAATGACAGGGCTGTCTGTTCCCCTCAGTGATAACCTGTACCAAATGGCATCTCAGCTGGATTGTGTAACATGGAACCAAATGAACAACCTGGCATCTTCCATGAAGAGGTGATTCTTTCTTTTATTTATATATCATTATTTTTTTAAATAATGCGCTGTATGCATCAGTGTTTGTGGTAGTGAGGAAGAGATAGGGGGGATTCGAAGAGAATGGCTATTGGTATGTTTGTATTCATATGTGTGTGTTTGTTAGTACTCTTGTGCTTCTATTGTATGTTTTAATTAATATTTTGTGCAAAGTGAGGAATGTTGGTTTCTGAGTTCAGTCTTGTTAAGGATAACTATAGTTGTGGTTAAAAAGTTTGTTTGTTGTGGTAAAGAGAAAAACATTTTTGGATAAAAAAATAAAAATAAAAACTCATAGATAAAACTCTGTGGTTTTACCCTTGACTATATTATTTTGGACTGGATGAACCCAATCTGGCATGTACCTATTCTAGTATCAACCGTCCAACCGCCTGTTTGACACATCTATCAAATTATTTGTTTTGCTAAAAGTTTTGCACTCAAACTTCTCAATGTTTTAATTAACGTTTTTAATTTTGTTCCTGCCCAACAGTGGCCATGTACCCAGCTATGACAGTGAACCCACAGCCCCGCCTCCACCCATGCTCCTCAGTGCCCAGTACCACATACACACACATGGTGTCTTCAGAGGACTTCAGGTTAGTCAGGTTAACACACATGCAAGCACAAGACATACACACACAGACACAGATACACCTTAACAGACATACAGTATATAATACTACAATAGCTCTCTGACTTCTCTTTCTTAAAGGATGTTCGCCGTGTAGGTGGTATTGCTCCACCAGTTGTGAGATCTTTAGAGGCCAATGAAAAGCGTCCATTTGTATGTGCTTATCCTGGATGCAGCAAGAGATACTTCAAGCTGTCACATCTGCAGATGCACGGCCGCAAACACACAGGCAAGAGGATTTGATGTCTACCCCTTTTACTGCCCAGACCTCAAACTGCTGTTTTTTTTTTATAAATTACATTGAGCAGGTCATACAGACTGTTAAAGTTAAGTTTGAAAAAAGATAAAATAGGGGTGGTGTATTCTAAGGGAGCACCTCGTAAATGAGTGAAGTGTGTGAAGGGTTTCATGCCCAGGTTTGAATGTGTGTATCTGCGTGAAAAGACGATTGATGAAGCTGCTAGTATGGGTGGTTTATTTTGCAGGAGAGAAGCCTTACCAGTGTGATTTCCCAGACTGCGGCCGCAGATTCTCTCGCTCAGACCAGTTGAAGAGACACCAGCGCAGACACACAGGTAAACCAGCGTCAAGCTACTGCATGAGTTCCCTCCGAGGCTGTCGCTACCATCATTAAATTGGAAGTTTTAC